>NC_090648.1:512781284-513081284 GCF_040937935.1 Hyperolius riggenbachi | reverse complement strand
ATAGCACTGACATCTTCTGCAACACTTTACAGAGTACATAGTCATGTCACTGGCTGCCCTCAGAGGAGCTCACACTCGAACCCTACCATAGTCATAGTCTAATGTCCTACCATATTATTATTATGTATTTATATAGCACTGACATCTTCTGCAGCACATTACAGAGTACATAGTCATGTCACTGACTGTCCTCAGAGGAGCTCACACTCTAATCCTACCATAGTCATAGTATAATGTCCTACCATATTATTATTATGTATTTATATAGCACTGACATCTCCTGCAGCACATTACAGAGTACATAGTCATGTCACTGACTGTCCTCAGAGGAGCTCACACTCTAATCCTACCATAGTCATAGTGTAATGTCCTACCATATTATTATTATGTATTTATATAGCACTGCCATCTTCTGCAGCACATTACAGAGTACATAGTCATGTCACTGACTGTCCTCAGAGGAGCTCACAATCTAATCCTACCATAGTCATAGTCTAATGTCCTACCATATTATTATTATGTATTTATATAGCACTTACATCTTCTGCAGCACATTACAGAGTATATAGTCATGTCACTGACTGTCCTCAGAGGAGCTCACAATCTAATCCTACCATAGTCATAGGCTAATGTCCTACCATATTATTATTATGTATTTATATAGCACTGACATCTTCTGCAGCACATTACAGAGTACACAGTCATGTCACTGACTGTCCTCAGACGAGCTCACACTCTAATCCTACCATAGTCATAGTCTAATGTCCTACCATATTATTATTATGTATTTATATAGCACTGACATATTCTGCAGCACTTTACAGAGTACATAGTCATGTCACTGACTGTCCTCAGAGGAGCTCACAATCTAATCCTACCATAGTCATAGTCTAATGTCCTACCATATTATTATTATGTATTTATATAGCACTGACATCTTCTGCAGCACTTTACAGAGTACATAGTCATGTCACTGACTGTCCTCAGAGGAGCTCACAATCTAATCCTACCATAGTCATAGTCTAATGTCCTACCATATTATTATTATGTATTTATATAGCACTGACATCTTCTGCAGCACTTTACAGAGTACATAGTCATGTCACTGACTGTCCTCAGAGGAGCTCACACTCTAATCCTACCATAGTCATAGTCTAATGTCCTACCATATTATTATTATGTATTTATATAGCACTGACATATTCTGCAGCACTTTACAGAGTACATAGTCATAGTTTTTGTGCTGATAGTGGGAAATTTTTAAAAAAACCTCTGTAGCCCCTTGTCTCCCATGCAGGCTGGGACAGGCAGAATGTGGAGCCCCGGTCGACTGGGGCTTCGCACCCTGAGCTATACCAGCCCGCATGGGGTTTCCCCTCTCCCCCAGAGCCCTTGTCTAATCCATGGACAAGGGGCTCTTCCCACCTCCAGTGCCGCAGGAGGAGGTGGAGGGGGGGGGGGGCTCCCTTGGGGGGAAGGGGGGGGGGTTGGGCTCATGGTGGCATATGGGAGTCCCCTTTAAGGAAGGGACCCCAGATTTCCGCCCCCCTCTTTAGGAGAAATGAGTATAGGGGTACAAAGTACCCCTTACCCATTTCCATAAATGGTTAAGTGAAATAAATGTGCAACAACAACAAAAAAGTATTTTATTATTCTTAAGTAACCAGAAATACTTACCTGTACCTTTAAAAAAAATGTTCCCATGCCAATATCCTTGGAAAAGGTCCCACGCCAATATCCTCTATCTTGCAAACTTCACTAGAGATGGCCCGAACCTCCGATTTTCGGTTCGCGAACGTGAACCTCCACAAAAGTTTGGTTCGCACGAACTTTTGCGAACTGCAATAGACTTCAATGGGAAGGCGAACTTTGAAAACTAGAAACATTTATGCTGGCCAGAAAAGTGATTGAAAAGATGCTTCAAGGGGACTAACGCCTGAGTTTTTTCAGTGACTACAAGAGGGAAATTTTTTTTCAAAAAGACTTTATAAATTTTGAGAAAATCGATTTTAAAATTCTCCTGACCGTGGGAAAATGAAACGGCCGTCGATTTTAGCGGTTAATAGCAAAGCCCCTTTAAAAGCTAGAAACACCAAAATTGCTGGGAATATTAAGATGAACAGTGGGAACAAGAGGGAAAAAAATTCAAAAAGACCTTATAGTTTTTGAGAAAATCGATTTTAAAGTTTCAATGCAAATTCTCCTTCTGACCGTGGGAAAATTACCATGGGTGCACCAGTTGCCAGCCTAGGTGAGTGTAACAGGTGAAGACAGGTGGGGAGAGACAGTGGGAGCCAGCAGCTATGCGTCCCAAAGGACGCATTCTCTGCTATGTGGGTGGCGGCGAAGATCTATAATCAACTTAATTGAAGATCGCAATTATTTTTTACTATTTTTTTATATATTTATTTATTTAAAACCCTCCCTCCCCCCAGCCAGCCAATCATAGCGATCAGCTCTCATAAGCTTCACTCTATGAGAGCCGATCGCTCTCTTGTCCCCCAGGGGGACAGCCGTGTCACACGGCTGTCCCCAGTACAGAGCTGCTGCAGATCGCAGCGCTGTACATGTAAATAGACGGCAATCACGCCGGAGACTGAAGAGGGGGCGGAGCTCCGCCTCCCAAGCAGGAGATGCGCACGCAGCCTGCTCGCGATCACCTGCAAAATGCAGCCCCAGGACTTGACGCCAATTGGCGTTAAGTGGTCCTGGGGCTACCGCCGTGACCACGCCCATTGGCGTGGGGCAGTCTTTAAGTAGTTAAGTATAGCTGAGAGTGCATTGACCTATGTGGATGCATTGCCGTCGGCTCCCGCTGTCCTCCCTGCCATCCCATGGGATGGTTGCACTTGGTGTCAGCATAGGTGAGGGTGACAGCTGTGGGCGGATGGAGAGGACAGCGGGAACTGGCGGCAATGCTTCCGGATAGGACACTCTCTCAGCTATCCTAAGTATAGCTGAGAGAACAGCAGCTTTACATTTTGGCTTCAAGGCTCCCCATTGGTTCCTTATCGACCAATGGGGATCCTCCTGATCAGGCCTGGTTTAAGGGGCCCTGTAGCCCTAGGGAAAACTATAATTTTGGGGCCCCCCCAGCGCAAAGCTTTCCCCCCCCCCCCCCCCCGCTATTAGCCCTCTGCTCCCCGGGGCCCTGCAAGCAGCCATAAATACCTATTGGTCCCAGCTGGTGAGCGGACGGGCAGCGGCTGTACTATGAGACACGCTGTCTCCCTCCCACTCTATGAACCGGCGCGTCATTTGTAAACACGCGCCCAGTGGCGTAGCTAAGGAGCTATGGGCCCTGATGCAAGGTTTACATTGGGGCCCCCAAGCACTCTATACATAACAATTGATACGGCGCACCAAAACCTGCCAATGGCAACTACAGTGTCAGAGGTGCAAGAGGGGAATGGGGAACAGCTAGTTAATGATTACCACTATTCAAAGTATCTATAGAAGTGATTATTATGAGCACAGGACCAATAGAGAGCTAATACTGTAGTTGAGGGAGGAGCCCTCTGGCCCAAGGCCCCCGATGCAGTCGCAACCTCTGCAACCCCTATTGCTACGCCCCTGCACGCGTGTAATCATGGAATTTCCATGACCGATTTCCCTGATCCAGAATCGATCACGGCGTCAAATACCGAAGCCGAATGGTGAAAAAAATACTCGTGAGTTGCGGCTAATCCGTGATCACGGAAAATATCTGTCCTTCATTGCCTGTATCCGAGCAAGGAAGGGTTAGTAGTTGCCCCCCCCCCCCCCGAGTTCTGGGCCCCCTGCTATCACAGTGGCTGCTCTACTCTAGTTACACTCCTGACTAGAGGAACAAATCACTGGTTTAATAACCCTTGCAATGAATATGCTTATCTCATCATGCCCAGGCCTGGTCCGACCCATGATGCCAAGTGAGGCGACTTCCTCAGGAGGCAGAAGTCTGGGGGCAGCACCAGACAGAAACAGGAAGTGATGAGAGTGCCTGGCCAACCTATACTGAAGGCAACTGTACCTGGCTAACCTATACTGGGGGCCACTGTACCTGGCCAACCTATACTGGGGCAACTGTACCTAGCTAACCTATACTGGGGCAACTGTACCTGGCCAACCTATACTGGGGGCAACTGTACCTGGCTAACCTATTCTGGGGGCAACTGTACCTAGCTTACCTATATTGGGGCAACTGTACCTGACTAACCTATACTGGGGGCAACTGTACCTGGCTAACCTATACTGGGGGCCACTGTACCTGGCCAACCTATACTGGGGCAACTGTACCTAGCTAACCTATACTGGGGCAACTGTACCTAGCTAACCTATATTGGGGCAACTGTACCTGGCTAACCTATACTGGGGGCAACTGTACCTGGCTAACCTATACTGGGGGCCACTGTACCTGGCTAACCTATACTGGGGGCCACTGTACCTGGCTAACCTATACTGGGGGCAACTGTACCTAGCTACCAATCTATACTGAAGGCAACTGTACCTGGCTAACCTATACTGGGGGCAACGGTACCTGACCAACCTATACTGGGGCAACTGTACCTAGCTAACCTATACTGGGGCAACTGTACCTAGCTAACCTATATTGGGGCAACTGTACCTGACTAACCTATACTGGGGGCAACTGTACCTGGCTAACCTATACTGGGGGCCACTGTACCTGGCCAACCTATACTGGGGCAACTGTATCTGGGCAACCTATACTGGAGGCAACTGTACCTGGCCAACCTATACTGGGGCAACTGTACCTGACTAACCTATACTGGTGGCAACTGTGCCTGGCTAACCTATACTGGGGGCAACTGTGCCTGGCCGACCTATACTGGGGGCAACTGTACCTGGCCGACCTATACTGGAGGCAACTGTACCTGGCCAACCTATACTGGGGCAACTGTACCTGACTAACCTATACTGGTGGCAACTGTGCCTGGCTAACCTATACTGGGGGCAACTGTACCTAGCTACCAATCTATACTGAAGGCAACTGTACCTGGCTAACCTATACTGGGGGCAACTGTACCTAGCTCACCTATACTGGGGGCAACTGTACCTGGCCAACCTATACTGGGGCAACTGTACCTAGCTAACCTATACTGGGGCAACTGTACCTAGCTAACCTATATTGGGGCAACTGTACCTGACTAACCTATACTGGGGGCAACTGTACCTGGCTAACCTATACTGGGGGCCACTGTACCTGGCCAACCTATACTGGGGCAACTGTATCTGGGCAACCTATACTGGAGGCAACTGTACCTGGCCAACCTATACTGGGGCAACTATACCTGACCAACCTATACTGGTGGCAACTGTGCCTGGCTAACCTATACTGGGGGCAACTGTGCCTGGCCGACCTATACTGGGGGCAACTGTACCTGGCCGACCTATACTGGGGCAACTGTACCTGGCTAACCTATACTGGGGCAACTGTACTTGGCTAACTTATACTGGAGGAATCTGTACCTGGCTAACCTATACTGGGGGCAACTGTACCTGGCTAACCTATAATGGGGCAACAGCACCTGGCTAAACTATACTGGGGGCAGCTGTACCTGGCTAACCTATACTGGGGCAACTGTACCTGGCTAACCTATATAGGGGGCAACTGTACCTGACCAACCTATACTAATGGCAACTGTACCTGGCTAACCTATACTGGGGGCAACTGTACCTGGCCAACCTATACTGGGGGCAACTGTACCTGGCTAACTTATACTGGGGGCAACTGTACCTGGCCAACCTATACTGGGGGCAACTGTACCTGGCCAACCTATACTGGGGACAACTGTACCTGGCCAACCTATACTGGGGGCAACTGTACCTGGCTAACCTATACTGGGGGCAACTGTACCTGGCCAACCTATACTGGGGGCAACTGTACCTGGCTAACCTATACTGGGGGCAACTATACCTGGCCAACCTATACTGGGGGCAACTGTACCTGGCTAACCTATACTGGGGGCAACTGTACCTGGCTAACCTATACTGGGGGCAACTGTACCTGGTTACCTACCTATACTGAGGGTGTTTTTTTGGGGGGCTCACCACAGCTATAACGTGCAGTGCAAATTGTCGGGTGCTGTGCGATCATCCCTGTTCGGGGGGGGGGGGGGGGGGGAGGGGGGACATCCTCACAAGTTTGCCTCAGGCAGCAAAAAGTCTAGAGCCGGTCCTGATCATGCCACATGTCGTTGTATGCAGTGCTGCTCGGATACCCCTTTTCAAAATCCGGATTGGATCCGGATACCCAGATATCCGATCCGGGCCGGATATCCAAGTTCAAAATGTTCTAATCTGGATCCGATTTGGATATCTGGATAGAAAAAAACGGAAGTGGCCTTTAAAATGCTTTAAAAACGTTTTTTTAGAGTAAATGAGGCATGTATCATCATTATTTTGTAAAGGGGAGCACTCATTGATGATGTGGGGACTTTGAATCCCCCCCCCCCCCAAAAAAAATGGCTGTCAATTAACATCAGGACTAGGTTCCAGACAGCGGTCGTGCAGCCCACATTGTGTCCAAAGTCCAACCACACAACTGGGACATGACAATTTTCAGCCCAGACACCTCCAAATATTACGCAGCAATTGTGTTTTGGGTTAAATATAGGTGCTATCAGCACAGCAGCAGTGGCCTGTGGCACCCTGGCGGTGGGAGCAGCAAAGGCAGCAGGAGCAGGGCAATGCAGCAGCAGCGGGTGTATTGGCTCAATGAGGTCGGGTGGGGCTGGCCAGAGTTCCCTTCTGTGATTGGTTGCTAGAGCTTCTGCTGGGAGCCCTCTGATTGGCTCCAGGACTTCATCTCCTTAGTTACAGTATTTCGGATCTGGATATCTGCCTAATATCCGCGGATATCCGGGTTATGCGCCCAACTATCCGCAGCTATCCGGATTTGGGCACAACTATCTGGAATCCGAATCCGGTGGGATAGCTGAAAAAAGGTTGGATATCCGGGTTACCCGGATATCCTGAATCCGGATGAGCATGTACCCTATAAGTCTAAAGAAGAAAATGAGTTTGTGTTGGATCTGGCATGGCCACGTGGTGGAGAGGTCCACTCCTTGCCATCTCCATACAGCAGTTCCTCCTCTGTATTGTAGGACGGCGTGACCTGTGTGAGGGACGATGTGCTGCGCTGGAGAGCGGTCGCTGGGAAGCGTCTGCACTGACTGCTTTCTGTGGCTGCGGGGGGTCTGTTCGGAGTCCCTGACGTGTCACTTCGGCGAGGGAACGCCCACAAGCCGTGCTGTAAAACGATGATGATGCTGTACAGCTGGCAGCCAGCTCATAGCCTGCAGTCGTGGATTCTCACATGCTGCTAGCTGCCTGATGCTTTGGGTGGAGCTGGTGAGGGAGTTGTATGATCTAATATTCCTATACATGCCGCCACACATGCCAGCATCGTAAATATCACTCGCTGACATAAACCCGCCACTCTTCTGACGCCCCCACCCTCTGTAATAAGCCTCACTTACCTCCCATCTATCCCATTTCCACACAAATAAATAAGCACAACATAAAGGTAAAATAATCAGGAGTTTAAAGAGACACTGAAGGCTCCTTAAAATCACGTTTTTATTCTCAGGCCTCGTTCACATCATTTAGCGCAGATGGCTGTGCGATTGGAACGCAACGCGTCCGATCGCACGCCATCTGCGCTCCTATGCGCTGCGCTGCAGATCCCATTCATTACAATGAATGGGATCTGCGCTGCGATTCACAAAAATGCGTGCAGCACGCGATAGCGCAATCGCGCTGCCACGCAGCGCATATGATGGGAACGGTAGAAGGGCTGTCTATGCCCTTCTACCGTTCTTGCGTGTCGCACACTATACGCGCTGCCAAAATGCGCACGGCAGCGCGTATAGTCTGAACGAGGCCTAAAGAGGAACTGTAATGGCAAAACGTCCCCTGGGGGGTACTCACCTCGGGTGGGAGAAGCCTCCGGATGCTAATGAGGCTTCCCACGCCGTCCTGCGTCCCTCGGGGGTTTCGCTGCAGCCCTCCGTACAGCCGTGACGCAATATTTACCTTCCTGGCTCCTGCGCAGGCGCTCTGGTGGCTGTCGGCTCCGAAGTAGGCGGAAATACCCGATCGCCATCGGGGCTGCTCTACTGCGCAGGCGCAAGTCTCCGGCGCCTGCGCAGTAGAGCGGACCCGACGGAGATCGGGTATTCCTGTGTAGTTCGGAGCCGAGAGCAGCCACAGCGCCCCTGCTGGAGCCTGCAAAGGTAAATATTGAACTGACAGTCGGCTCAGTCGCCGGCTGTTCGGAGGGCTGCAGCGAGACCCCCGTGGGATGGAGGACGGCGTGGGAAGCCTCATTAGGATCCGGAGGCTTCCCCCACCCGAGGTGAGTACCCCCCAGGGGAGGTTTTTATTGTTACAGAGTCTCTTTAAAAACCTCTTAAGTATGTTTGCCCTAACTAAAACGCTGGATCTCCGCGGCTGAAATCTAACTAAATCTCCCCCAAACTCCCCTCGCAAAATCCACGACTTTCTTCAACGTGGATTTTGCTGCCCTGTGTGCTTCCGTGAGAGGCAGAGCTTTCAGCTGCAGCTCTGCCTCTCAACGTGTCTATCAGCGCGTATCTCCGCCTCTCCCCCGCCCCTCTCAGTGAAGGAAGACTGAGAGGGGCGGGGGAGAGGCTGCAGTGGCTCAATTTGAGAAAAATGGCCTGGTCTTTAGGGGGGTTTAACACTGCGGTCCTCAAGTGGTTAACATTTTAGCAAGCCTCTTTTTCTCAAACTTCAGAAAATGACAAAGGGTTAAACTGGACCTGAACTCTTGCACAGGATAGAAGGATTACATACAGAAATGCACCCTGTATGTACAGTATTTAGAGAGTTTAGTCTGTATAATTCCCCCTCATCTGTGACTAACCACCAGTGTCATTTGGTCCCTCAGCTGTGTCAGCTGACTGCCCCGGCAGATAAGCTCATTTTAAAGAACAAGATTTTAACCCTATGTCTGCTTCCATGAAAGCAGGAAGTAGACACACTGCAGATGTATTACAGGATTTGTATCAGCTGTAGCAAAAAATGTTTTTTTTTCTTTAAAAGTTTTTATGCTGTTGCTTATCTTTTAAAGCAGAGAGGAAGTTCTGAGTTCAGGTCCGTTTTAAGACGCAAACGATAGCAACAGTGTCTGGAATACAGTAAGGCTAGCAGCAGACGATGAATACACATGATATTGTCAGTGTGGCCGGGACCTGACTGGTGTGATCCCAGTACAGACCCGCAGAGCGTGTGGTGTGATCCCAGTACAGACCCGCAGAGCATGTGGTGTGTGATCCCAGTACAGACCCGCAGAGCGTGTGGTGTGATCCCAGTACAGACCCGCAGAGCGTGTGGTGTGATCCCAGTACAGACCCGCAGAGCGTGTGGTGTGATCCCAGTACAGACCCGCAGAGCATGTGGTGTGTGATCCCAGTACAGACCCGCAGAGCGTGTGGTGTGATCCCAGTACAGACCCGCAGAGCGTGTGGTGTGATCCCAGTACAGACCAGCAGAGCGTGTGGTGTGATCCCAGTACAGACCCGCAGAGCGTGTGGTGTGATCCCAGTACAGACCTGCAGAGAGTGTGGTGTGATCCCAGTACAGACCCGCAGAGAGTGTGGTGTGATCCCAGTACAGACCTGCAAAACGTGTGGTGTGATCCCAGTACAGACCCGCAGAACGTGTGGTGTGATCCCAGTACAGACCCGCAGAGCATGTGGTGTGTGATCCCAGTACAGACCCGCAGAGCGTGTGGTGTGATCCCAGTACAGACCCGCAGAGCGTGTGGTGTGATCCCAGTACAGACCCGCAGAGAGTGTGGTGTGATCCCAGTACAGACCCGCAGAGCGTGTGGTGTGATCCCAGTACAGACCCGCAGAGCGTGTGGTGTGATCCCAGTACAGACCCGCAGAGCGTGTGGTGTGATCCCAGTACAGACCTGCAGAGAGTGTGGTGTGATCCCAGTACAGACCCGCAGAGAGTGTGGTGTGATCCCAGTACAGACCTGCAAAACGTGTGGTGTGATCCCAGTACAGACCCGCAGAGCGTGTGTTGTGATCCCAGTACAGACCCGCAGAGCGTGTGGTGTGATCCCAGTACAGACCCGCAGAGAGTGTGGTGTGATCCTAGTACAGACCCGCAGAGCGTGTGGTGTGATCCCAGTACAGACCCGCAGACAGTGTGGTGTGATCCCAGTACAGACCCGCAGAGAGTGTGGTGTGAACCCAGTACAGACCCGCAGAGCGTGTGGTGTGATCCCAGTACAGACCCGCAGAGCGTGTGGTGTGATCCCAGCACAGACCCGCAGAGCGTGTGGTGTGATCCCAGCACAGACCCGCAGAGCGTGTGGTGTGATCCCAGTACAGACCCGCAGAGAGTGTGGTGTGATCCCAGTACAGACCCGCAGAGCGTGTGGTGTGATCCCAGTACAGACCCGCAGAGCATGTGGTGTGTGATCCCAGTACAGACCCGCAGAGCATGTGGTGTGTGATCCCAGTACAGACCCGCAGAGCATGTGGTGTGATCCCAGTACAGACCCGCAGAGCGTGTGGTGTGATCCCAGTACAGACCCGCAGAGCGTGTGGTGTGATCCCAGTACAGACCCGCAGAGAGTGTGGTGTGATCCCAGTACAGACCCGCAGAGCGTGTGGTGTGATCCCAGTACAGACCCGCAGAGCGTGTGTTGTGATCCCAGTACAGACCCGCAGAGCGTGTGGTGTGATCCCAGTACAGACCCGCAGAGAGTGTGGTGTGATCCCAGTACAGACCCGCAGAGCGTGTGATGTGATCCCAGTACAGACCCGCAGAGAGTGTGGTGTGATCCCAGTACAGACCCGCAGAGAGTGTGGTGTGATCCCAGTACAGACCCGCAGAGCGTGTGGTGTGATCCCAGTACAGACCCGCAGAGCGTGTGGTGTGATCCCAGTACAGACCCGCAGAGCGTGTGGTGTGATCCAAGTACAGACCCGCAGAGCGTGTGGTGTGATCCCAGTACAGACCCGCAGAGAGTGTGGTGTGATCCCAGTACAGACCCGCAGAGAGTGTTGTGTGATCCCAGTACAGACCCGCAGAGCGTGTGGTGTGATCCCAGTACAGACCCGCAGAGCGTGTGGTGTGATCCCAGTACAGACCCGCAGAGCGTGTGGTGTGATCCCAGTACAGACCCGCAGAGCGTGTGGTGTGATCCCAGTACAGACCCGCAGAGCGTGTGGTGTGATCCCAGTACAGACCCGCAGAGCGTGTGGTGTGATCCCAGTACAGACCCGCAGAGCGTGTGGTGTGATCCCAGTACAGACCCGCAGAGAGTGTGGTGTGATCCCAGTACAGACCCGCAGAGAGTGTGGTGTGATCCCAGTACAGACCCGCAGAGCGTGTGGTGTGATCCCAGTACAGACCCGCAGAGCGTGTGGTGTGATCTCAGTACAGACCCGCAGAGAGTGTGGTGTGATCCCAGTACAGACCCGCAGAGCGTGTGGTGTGATCCCAGTACAGACCCGCAGAGCGTGTGGTGTGATCTCAGTACAGACCCGCAGAGCGTGTGGTGTGATCCCAGTACAGACCCGCAGAGAGTGTGGTGTGATCCCAGTACAGACCCGCAGAGCGTGTGGTGTGATCCCAGTACAGACCCGCAGAGCGTGTGGTGTGATCCCAGTACAGACCCGCAGAGCGTGTGGTGTGATCCCAGTACAGACCCGCAGAGCGTGTGGTGTGATCCCAGTACAGACCCGCAGAGAGTGTGGTGTGATCCCAGTACAGACCCGCAGAGAGTGTGGTGTGATCCCAGTACAGACCCGCAGAGAGTGTGGTGTGATCCCAGTACAGACCCGCAGAGAGTGTGGTGTGATCCCAGTACAGACCCGCAGAGAGTGTGGTGTGATCCCAGTACAGACCCGCAGAGCGTGTGGTGTGATCCCAGTACAGACCCGCAGAGCGTGTGGTGTGATCCCAGTACAGACCCGCAGAGAGTGTGGTGTGATCCCAGTACAGACCCGCAGAGCGTGTGGTGTGATCCCAGTACAGACCCGCAGAGCGTGTGGTGTGATCCCAGTACAGACCCGCAGAGCGTGTGGTGTGATCCCAGTACAGACCCGCAGAGCGTGTGGTGTGATCCCAGTACAGACCCGCAGAGCGTGTGGTGTGATCCCAGTACAGACCCGCAGAGCGTGTGGTGTGATCCCAGTACAGACCCGCAGAGAGTGTGGTGTGATCCCAGTACAGACCCGCAGAGAGTGTGGTGTGATCCCAGTACAGACCCGCAGAGAGTGTGGTGTGATCCCAGTACAGACCCGCAGAGCGTGTGGTGTGATCCCAGTACAGACCCGCAGAGAGTGTGGTGTGATCCCAGTACAGACCCGCAGAGCGTGTGGTGTGATCCCAGTACAGACCCGCAGAGCGTGTGGTGTGATCCAAGTACAGACCCGCAGAGCGTGTGGTGTGATCCCAGTACAGACCCGCAGAGCGTGTGGTGTGATCCCAGTACAGACCCGCAGAGCGTGTGGTGTGATCCCAGTACAGACCCGCAGAGCGTGTGGTGTGATCCCAGTACAGACCCGCAGAGCGTGTGGTGTGATCCCAGTACAGACCCGCAGAGCGTGTGGTGTGATCCCAGTACAGACCCGCAGAGAGTGTGGTGTGATCCCAGTACAGACCCGCAGAGAGTGTGGTGTGATCCCAGTACAGACCCGCAGAGCGTGTGGTGTGATCCCAGTACAGACCCGCAGAGCGTGTGGTGTGATCCCAGTACAGACCCGCAGAGAGTGTGGTGTGATCCCAGTACAGACCCGCAGAGCGTGTGGTGTGATCCCAGTACAGACCCGCAGAGCGTGTGGTGTGATCCCAGTACAGACCCGCAGAGCGTGTGGTGTGATCCCAGTACAGACCCGCAGAGAGTGTGGTGTGATCCCAGTACAGACCCGCAGAGCGTGTGGTGTGATCCCAGTACAGACCCGCAGAGAGTGTGGTGTGATCCCAGTACAGACCCGCAGAGAGTGTGGTGTGATCCCAGTACAGACCCGCAGAGAGTGTGGTGTGATCCCAGTACAGACCCGCAGAGAGTGTGGTGTGATCCCAGTACAGACCCGCAGAGCGTGTGGTGTGATCCCAGTACAGACCCGCAGAGAGTGTGGTGTGATCCCAGTACAGACCCGCAGAGAGTGTGGTGTGATCCCAGTGCAGACCCGCAGAGAGTGTGGTGTGATCCCAGTGCAGACCCGCAGAGCGTGTGGTGTGATCCCAGTACAGACCCGCAGAGCGTGTGGTGTGATCCCAGTGCAGACCCGCAGAGCGTGTGGTGTGATCCCAGTACAGACCCGCAGAGAGTGTGGTGTGATCCCAGTACAGACCCGCAGAGAGTGTGGTGTGATCCCAGTACAGACCCGCAGAGAGTGTGGTGTGATCCCAGTACAGACCCGCAGAGCGTGTGGTGTGATCCCAGTACAGACCCGCAGAGAGTGTGGTGTGATCCCAGTACAGACCCGCAGAGAGTGTGGTGTGATCCCAGTACAGACCCGCAGAGAGTGTGGTGTGATCCCAGTACAGACCCGCAGAGAGTGTGGTGTGATCCCAGTACAGACCCGCAGAGCGTGTGGTGTGATCCCAGTACAGACCCGCAGAGAGTGTGGTGTGATCCCAGTACAGACCCGCAGAGAGTGTGGTGTGATCCCAGTACAGACCCGCAGAGCGTGTGGTGTGATCCCAGTACAGACCCGCAGAGCGTGTGGTGTGATCCCAGTACAGACCCGCAGAGAGTGTGGTGTGATCCCAGTACAGACCCGCAGAGAGTGTGGTGTGATCCCAGTACAGACCCGCAGAGCGTGTGGTGTGATCCCAGTACAGACCCGCAGAGAGTGTGGTGTGATCCCAGTACAGACCCGCAGAGAGTGTGGTGTGATCCCAGTACAGACCCGCAGAGAGTGTGGTGTGATCCCAGTACAGACCCGCAGAGAGTGTGGTGTGATCCCAGTACAGACCCGCAGAGCGTGTGGTGTGATCCCAGTACAGACCCGCAGAGAGTGTGGTGTGATCCCAGTACAGACCCGCAGAGAGTGTGGTGTGATCCCAGTACAGACCCGCAGAGCGTGTGGTGTGATCCCAGTACAGACCCGCAGAGCGTGTGGTGTGATCCCAGTACAGACCCGCAGAGAGTGTGGTGTGATCCCAGTACAGACCCGCAGAGAGTGTGGTGTGATCCCAGTACAGACCCGCAGAGAGTGTGGTGTGATCCCAGTACAGACCCGCAGAGAGTGTGGTGTGATCCCAGTGCAGACCCGCAGAGAGTGTGGTGTGATCCCAGTGCAGACCCGCAGAGCGTGTGGTGTGATCCCAGTACAGACCCGCAGAGCGTGTGGTGTGATCCCAGTGCAGACCCGCAGAGCGTGTGGTGTGATCCCAGTACAGACCCGCAGAGAGTGTGGTGTGATCCCAGTACAGACCCGCAGAGAGTGTGGTGTGATCCCAGTACAGACCCGCAGAGAGTGTGGTGTGATCCCAGTACAGACCCGCAGAGAGTGTGGTGTGATCCCAGTACAGACCCGCAGAGAGTGTGGTGTGATCCCAGTACAGACCCGCAGAGAGTGTGGTGTGATCCAAGTACAGACCCGCAGAGCGTGTGGTGTGATCCCAGTACAGACCCGCAGAGCGTGTGGTGTGATCCCAGTACAGACCCGCAGACAGTGTGGTGTGATCCCAGTACAGACCCGCAGAGAGTGTGGTGTGATCCAAGTACAGACCCGCAGAGCGTGTGGTGTGATCCCAGTACAGACCCGCAGAGCGTGTGGTGTGATCCCAGTACAGACCCGCAGAGAGTGTGGTGTGATCCCAGTACAGACCCGCAGAGAGTGTGGTGTGATCCAAGTACAGACCCGCAGAGCGTGTGGTGTGATCCCAGTACAGACCCGCAGAGCGTGTGGTGTGATCCCAGTACAGACCCGCAGAGAGTGTGGTGTGATCCCAGTACAGACCCGCAGAGCGTGTGGTGTGATCCCAGTACAGACCCGCAGAGCGTGTGGTGTGATCCCAGTACAGACCCGCAGAGAGTGTGGTGTGATCCCAGTACAGACCCGCAGAGCGTGTGGTGTGATCCCAGTACAGACCGGCAGAGAGTGTGGTGTGATCCCAGTACAGACCCGCAGAGAGTGTGGTGTGATCCCAGTACAGACCCGCAGAGAGTGTGGTGGGATCCCAGTACAGACCCGCAGAGCGTGTGGTGTGATCCCAGTACAGACCCGCAGAGAGTGTGGTGTGATCCCAGTACAGACCCGCAGAGAGTGTGGTGTGATCCCAGTACAGACCCGCAGAGCGTGTGGTGTGATCCCAGTGCAGACCCGCAGAGCGTGTGGTGTGATCCCAGTACAGACCCGCAGAGATTGTGGTGTGATCCCAGTACAGACCCGCAGAGAGTGTGGTGTGATCCCAGTACAGACCCGCAGAGAGTGTGGTGTGATCCCAGTACAGACCCGCAGAGAGTGTGGTGTGATCCCAGTACAGACCCGCAGAGAGTGTGGTGTGATCCCAGTACAGACCCGCAGAGAGTGTGGTGTGATCCAAGTACAGACCCGCAGAGCGTGTGGTGTGATCCCAGTACAGACCCGCAGAGCGTGTGGTGTGATCCCAGTACAGACCTGCAGACAGTGTGGTGTGATCCCAGTACAGACCCGCAGAGAGTGTGGTGTGATCCAAGTACAGACCCGCAGAGCGTGTGGTGTGATCCCAGTACAGACCCGCAGAGCGTGTGGTGTGATCCCAGTACAGACCCGCAGAGAGTGTGGTGTGATCCCAGTACAGACCCGCAGAGAGTGTGGTGTGATCCAAGTACAGACCCGCAGAGCGTGTGGTGTGATCCCAGTACAGACCCGCAGAGCGTGTGGTGTGATCCCAGTACAGACCCGCAGAGAGTGTGGTGTGATCCCAGTACAGACCCGCAGAGCGTGTGGTGTGATCCCAGTACAGACCCGCAGAGCGTGTGGTGTGATCCCAGTACAGACCCGCAGAGAGTGTGGTGTGATCCCAGTACAGACCCGCAGAGCGTGTGGTGTGATCCCAGTACAGACCCGCAGAGAGTGTGGTGTGATCCCAGTACAGACCCGCAGAGAGTGTGGTGTGATCCCAGTACAGACCCGCAGAGAGTGTGGTGGGATCCCAGTACAGACCCGCAGAGCGTGTGGTGTGATCCAAGTACAGACCCGCAGAGCGTGTGTCAGCGCTGTACAAACACAGGAGATAAAAGCTGCATGTTGATATTCAGTAGAAAGATACAGAACTCCGAGTTTAATCATTCAATGCATTCCTTGGAAGTGACTCATATAAATGACTTGGAAGGTCTTTAGACTGAAATGGTCTGTGATGTGAAAGCAGTGGCCACGTTACACTGCCTGCATTGTCTGTGCGCACAGCCTGCACAGACTGCCTGACACATTATTCTACAATCAGATCCAGCCCAGACCAAACTTTCAGAGGGACAGAAGAGTGACACGCTAGAACCGCCACATATCTGGCCACTTGTAAGGACTTGTAACAGCCGGTGACCGCAGGTGTGGGGAATGAGGGCTGAGCAAGCACTGAGACAAGCACATTAGTCTGACAGACTATTGCACTGCATCCGTCAGTGGAACGAATGCCAGCGAACGTTGCCAGACAGGTACTGACAGCGAGGGAAGAAGGCCAGGGCTGGGTTTACACTTAGATACGTTGCGCTGAGTTGCTTTGAGTTGCGTTGCATTATGTTGCATTGCAGCATGCTTTTTTCAATGAGATGCAACTAGACGCAACTCAACTCAATTAAAGACATCCACATGTTTCTTAAAGCATAGTCTACACTGTTATTAATTTGATGTGCTGTTACCTTTAAAGAGTAACTGTCGGGCATAAAATCAAAAATCAATTCTTTATTTTTATCTGGTAAACAAGTAATAAGGATGCTAACCAGGCAATCCAAAAGTTACAATCACTTTTACTTTTCTTGTAATTGTCCTTTCCGGATGCTTACATATCATCACACGTGGGTAATGTCCCGCCCACTTTACCCCATAGGACCAAAGATATTATAAATTCTACCTGTCAGCTCCGCCTACCTGCCCCTCCCTCCCCCCCATTCTATGTAACCTCGGATTCACCGAAGCCCACAGAAGGGAGGGTTCCGTGTGATGATATGTAAGCATCAGGAAAGGAAAATTACCGGCAGGTAAGTATCAATTTTCCGTATTCCCTATGCCTACATCTCATCATACGTGGGAGCTAACTAGGAAAACAGAAGGGAGGGAGACAGATTGCTGTGCAACAAACCAACTTTACTATATTATATGATATGTGCAGACAAAACCGGTTTTCCAAACAAAGCAGAAGATTAAGTAGTCATATCTACTTTATAATGTTTCATGAATGTGTGGATCGTAGTCCAATTAGCAGCCTGGCAAATCTTCTCTACCGGCACCTTATTGAATGCTGCCCATGAGGTAGATATCCACTTAACCCCCCGCGGTACTAATTTCTCCATCCCTTTTTTCCCCCCTAAAAAACCAGGGACGGAGAAATCCGTACCTTCCGCGCTACCTCCGCTGTCCGCGCTCCCGCCGCTCATGTACGCCGCCGCCCGCTCGCCCGGAGATCAATGAACGGGAAAATCCATTCCCGTTTGTTGATCTAAGCCCCCGCAATGATCCGTTGCTTCTATTAGAAACAGCGCGATCATTGTGATCTTCTCAGCCTCGTACTGCTTCCTGTAAGCGTCCTTCCGGACGCTTACAGGTCGCATGTAAACAAACACACTGTAGCCATCTTGTGGCCAAATAGTAAAACTACACCCTAAAGCATTTTACATATACAAACACATTACATTTACACAATAAATTAACTCCTTACCTCCCACACTCCCCAATTTTTTTGTTTTTGTAATAAAAAAAATAAAAAAATACAATAAAAAAAAAACATAAATAGTTACCTTAGGGACTGAACTTTTTAAATATTTATGTCAAGAGGGTATAACACTGTTACTTTATAAACTGCGGGCTTGTAATTAGGGATGGATGCAAAACTGAAAAAAATGCACCTTTATTTCCAAATAAAATATTGTCGCCAAACATTGTGATAGGGACATAATTTAAATGGTTTTATTACCGGGACAAATGGGCAAATACATTTCATGGGTTTTAATTACAGTAGCATGCATTATTTAAAAACTATAATGGCCGAAAACTGAAAAATAATAATTTTTTCCCCACATTTTTTCCTATTTTCCCATGAAAACACATTTAGAATAAAATAATTCTTGGCATAATGTCCTACCTAAAGAAAGCCTAATTGGTGGTGAAAAAAACAAGATATAGTTCATTTCATTGTGATAAGTAATAATAAAGTTAGAGATGAATGAATGGAAGGAGCGCTGAAAGGTGAAAATTGCTCTGGTGCTCAAGGGGTAAAACCCCTCAGTGGTGAAGTGGATATGGGCTTAAATTTGTTCAGGTGGCTCAAGGCTAAGAGTCCTATAAGCCAGTTGAATGGCCTTGACCAACCAAGTTGCCAAAGTTCTTTTTGAGGCAGGTTGACCCTTCCTATAGCCATTAGGAATAGCCTCTCAGTAGCCCTGAATTCCTCAGTAGAACTCAGATAGTCCATAAGTGCTTACACTACTTACTTGTGTATCCTCCTGAAAGAAAGCTGGTAAAGTCCAGTCCTGATTTAAATGATAAGATGAGTTAACCTTTGGCAAGAATTGGTCTACAGGACTAAGAACAACTCGGTCCGAGAAGAAGGTGAGGTAGGGACCTTTACATCCTAATGCCTGCAATTCTGAAATTCTTCTTGCAGACGCTACGGCTACAAGGAATAATGTCTTTAACGTTTAGTTCCAAATAGAGCAAGACTGGATAGGATGAAAAGGCTCCTTAGAGTACGCCTCTAGAACAAGCGGTAGATCCCAAGAAGAGTGAAGAGTGTGCTCAGCTGTAGGGGCACAAGGGGATGGAGCCAGGCGTTAAACAGCATCATCATCACAGCATATGCCATTGCCAATGAGAATGGCATCCATTTCACTATCAGTTAGCCTCTTTACTTCATTCTGCTATATGTCACTACAGGGCCTCTTTACTGCATTCTGCTATATGTCACTACAGGGCCTCTTTACTGCATTCTACTATATGTCACTACAGGGCCTCTTTACTGCATTCTGCTATATGTCACTACAGGGCCTCTTTACTGCATTCTACTTTATGTCACTACAGGGCCTCTTTACTGCATTCTGCTATATGTCACTACAGGGCCTCTTTACTGCATTCTGCTATATGTCACTACAGGGCCTCTTTACTTCATTCTGCTATATGTCACTACAGGGCCTCTTTACTGCATTCTGCTATATGTCACTACAGGGCCTCTTTACTGCATTCTACTATATGTCACTACAGGGCCTCTTTACTGCATTCTGCTATATGTCACTACAGGGCCTCTGTACTGCATTCTGCTATATGTCACTACAGGGCCTCTGTACTGCATCCTACTATATGTCACTACAGGGCCTCTGTACTGCATTCTGCTATATGTCACTACAGGACCTCTTTACTGCATTCTGCTATATGTCACTACAGCGCCTCTTTACTGCATTCTGCTATATGTCACTACAGGGCCTCTTTACTGCCTTCTACTATATGTCACTACAGGGCCTCTTTACTGCATTCTACTATATGTCACTACAGGGCCTCTTTACTGCATTCTACTATATGTCACTACAGGGCCTCTTTACTGCATCCTGCTATATATCACTACAGGGCCTCTTTACTGCATTCTGCTATATGTCACTACAGGGCCTCTTTACTTCATTCTACTATATGTCACTACAGGGCCTCTTTACTTCATTCTACTATATGTCACTACAGGGCCTCTTTACTTCATTCTACTATATGTCACTACAGGGCCTCTTTACTGCATTCTACTATATGTCACTACAGGGCCTCTTTACTGCATCCTGCTATATATCACTACAGGGCCTCTTTACTGCATTCTGCTATATGTCACTACAGGGCCTCTTTACTTCATTCTACTATATGTCACTACAGGGCCTCTTTACTTCATTCTACTATATGTCACTACAGGGCCTCTTTACTTCATTCTACTATATGTCACTACAGGGCCTCTTTACTGCATTCTACTATATGTCACTACAGGGCCTCTTTACTGCATCCTGCTATATATCACTACAGGGCCTCTTTACTGCATTCTGCTATATGTCACTACAGGGCCTCTTTACTGCATTCTGCTATATGTCACTACAGGGCCTCTTTACTTCATTCTACTATATGTCACTACAGGGCCTCTTTACTTCATTCTACTATATGTCACTACAGGGCCTCTTTACTGCATTCTGCTATATGTCACTACAGGGCCTCTTTACTTCATTCTGCTATATGTCACTACAGGGCCTCTTTACTGCATCCTGCTATATATCACTACAGGGCCTCTTTACTGCATTCTGCTATATGTCACTACAGGGCCTCTTTACTTCATTCTACTATATGTCACTACAGGGCCTCTTTACTTCATTCTACTATATGTCACTACAGGGCCTCTTTACTTCATTCTACTATATGTCACTACAGGGCCTCTTTACTGCATTCTACTATATGTCACTACAGGGCCTCTTTACTGCATCCTGCTATATATCACTACAGGGCCTCTTTACTGCATTCTGCTATATGTCACTACAGGGCTTCTTTACTGCATTCTGCTATATGTCACTACAGGGCCTCTTTACTGCATTCTGCTATATGTCACTACAGGGCCTCTTTACTGCATTCTGCTATATGTCACTACAGGGCCTCTTTACTTCATTCTACTATATGTCACTACAGGGCCTCTTTACTTCATTCTACTATATGTCACTACAGGGCCTCTTTACTGCATTCTGCTATATGTCACTACAGGGCCTCTTTACTTCATTCTGCTATATGTCACTACAGGGCCTCTTTACTGCATTCTGCTATATGTCACTACAGGGCCTCTTTACTGCATTCTGCTATATGTCACTACAGGGCCTCTTTACTGCATTCTGCTATATGTCACTACAGGGCCTCTTTACTGCATTCTGCTATATGTCACTACAGGGCCTAATTACTGCATTCTGCTATATGTCACTACAGGGCCTCTTTACCGCATTCTGCTATATGTCACTACAGGGCCTAATTACTGCATTCTGCTATATGTCACTACAGGGTCTCTTTACTGCATTCTGCTATATGTCACTACAGGGCCTCTTTACTGCATTCTGCTATATGTCACTACAGGGCCTCTTTACTGCATTCTGCTATATGTCACTACAGGGCCTCTTTACTGCATTCTGCTATATGTCACTACAGGGCCTCTTTACTGCATTCTGCTATATGTCACTACAGGGCCTCTTTACTGCATTCTGCTATATGTCACTACAGGGCCTAATTACTGCATTCTGCTATATGTCACTACAGGGTCTCTTTACTGCGTTCTGCTATATGTCACTACAGGGCCTCTTTACTGCATTCTGCTATATGTCACTACAGGGCCTCTTTACTGCATTCTGCTATATGTCACTACAGGGCTTCTTTACTGCATTCTGCTATATGTCACTACAGGGCCTCTTTACTGCATTCTGCTATATGTCACTACAGGGCCTCTTTGCTGCATTCCGCTATATGTCACTACAGGACCTCTTTACTGCATTCTGCTATATGTCACTACAGGGCCTCTTTACTGCATTCTGCTATATGTCACTACAGGGCTTCTTTACTGCATTCTGCTATATGTCACTACAGGGCTTCTTTACTGCATTCTGCTATATGTCACTACAGAGCCTCTTTCCTGCATTCTGCTATATGCCACTACAGGGCCTCTTTACTGCATTCTGCTATATGTCACTACAGGGCCTCTTTACTGCATTCTGCTATATGTCACTACATGGCCTCTTTACTGCATTCTACTATATGTCACTACAGGGCCTCTTTACTGCATTGTACTAGATGTCACTACAGGGCCTCTTTACTGCATTCTGCTATATGTCACTACAGGGCCTCTTTACTGCATTCTGCTATATGTCACTACAGGGCCTCTTTACTGCATTCTGCTATATGTCACTACAGGGCCTCTTTACTGCATTCTGCTATATGTCACTACAGGGCCTCTTTACTGCATTCTGCTATAGGTCACTACAGGCCTCTTTACTGCATTCTGCTATAGGTCACTACAGGGCCTCTTTACTGCATTCTGCTATAGGTCACTACAGGGCCTCTTTACTGCATTCTGCTATATGTCACTACATGGCCTCTTTACTGCATTCCGCTATATGCCACTACAGGGCCTCTTTACTGCATTCTGCTATATGTCACTACAGGGCCTCTTTACTGCATTCTGCTATATGTCACTACATGGCCTCTTTACTGCATTCTGCTATATGTCACTACAGGGCCTCTTTACTGCATTCTGCTATATGTCACTACAGGGCCTCTTTACTGCATTCTGCTATATGTCACTACATGGCCTCTTTACTGCATTCTGCTATATGTCACTACAGGGCCTCTTTACTGCTTTCTGCTATATGTCACTACAGGGCCTCTTTACTGCATTCTGCTATATGTCACTACAGGGCCTCTTTACTGCATTCTGCTATATGTCACTACATGGCCTCTTTACTGCATTCTGCTATATGTCACTACAGGACCTCTTTACTGCCTTCTGCTATATTTCACTACAGGGCCTCTTTACTGCATTCTGCTATATGTCACTACAGGGCCTCTTTACTGCATTCTGCTGTATGTCACTACAGGGCCTCTTTACTGCATTCCGCTATATGTCACTACAGGGCCTCATTACTGCATTCTGCTATATGTCACTACAGGGCCTCTTTACTGCATTCTGCTATATGTCACTACAGTGCCTCTTTACTGCCTTCTGCTATATGTCACTACAGGGCCTCTTTACTGCATTCTGCTATATGTCACTACAGGGTCTCCTTACTGCATTCTGCTATATGTCACTACAGGGCCTCTTTACTGCATTCTACTATATGTCACTACAGGGCCTCTTTACTGCATTCTGCTATATGTCACTACAGGACCTCTTTACTGCATTCTGCTATATGTCACTACAGGACCTCTTTACTGCCTTCTGCTATATTTCACTACAGGGCCTCTTTACTGCATTCTGCTATATGTCACTACAGGGCCTCTTTACTGCATTCTGCTGTATGTCACTACAGGGCCTCTTTACTGCATTCCGCTATATGTCACTACAGGGCCTCATTACTGCATTCTGCTATATGTCACTACAGGGCCTCTTTACTGCATTCTGCTATATGTCACTACAGTGCCTCTTTACTGCCTTCTGCTATATGTCACTACAGGGCCTCTTTACTGCATTCTGCTATATGTCACTACAGGGTCTCCTTACTGCATTCTGCTATATGTCACTACAGGGCCTCTTTACTGCATTCTACTATATGTCACTACAGGGCCTCTTTACTGCATTCTGCTATATGTCACTACAGGACCTCTTTACTGCCTTCTGCTATATTTCACTACAGGGCCTCTTTACTGCATTCTGCTGTATGTCACTACAGGGCCTCTTTACTGCATTCCGCTATATGTCACTACAGGGCCTCATTACTGCATTCTGCTATATGTCACTACAGGGCCTCTTTACTGCATTCTGCTATATGTCACTACAGTGCCTCTTTACTGCCTTCTGCTATATGTCACTACAGGGCCTCTTTACTGCATTCTGCTATATGTCACTACAGGGTCTCCTTACTGCATTCTGCTATATGTCACTACAGGGCCTCTTTACTGCATTCTACTATATGTCACTACAGGGCCTCTTTACTGCATTCTGCTATATGTCACTACAGGACCTCTTTACTGCCTTCTGCTATATTTCACTACAGGGCCTCTTTACTGCATTCTGCTATATGTCACTACAGGGCCTCTTTACTGCATTCTGCTGTATGTCACTACAGGGCCTCTTTACTGCGTTCCGCTATATGTCACTACAGGGCCTCTTTACTGCGTTCTGCTATATGTCACTACAGGGCCTCTTTACTGCCTTCTGCTATATGTCACTACAGTGCCTCTTTACTGCCTTCTGCTATATGTCACTACAGGGCCTCTTTACTGCATTCTGCTATATGTCACTACAGGGCCTCTTTACTGCATTCTGCTATGTGTCACTACAGAGCCTCTTTACTGCATTCTGCTATATGTCACTACAGGGCTTCTTTACTGCATTCTGCTATATGTCACTACAGGACTTCTTTACTGCCTTCTGCTATGTGTCACTACAGAGCCTCTTTACTGCATTCTGCTATATGTCACTACAGGGCCTCTTTACTGCATTCTGCTATATGTCACTACAGTGCCTCTTTACTGCCTTCTGCTATATGTCACTACAGGGCCTCTTTACTGCATTCTGCTATATGTCACTACAGGGCCTCTTTACTGCATTCGGATTTTTATGTACGCATGGCGTACCGATACGCATGCGCAATCTCCGCTGTTAACACGTACATTTCTACGTATGGCGGCATGGCGATACGCATGAAAAATTATGGGTCACGACTCATCACGGCACGACATTGCGGATTTTTATAATACTGAATACGGGGAAAGACGGGTGGAGCCGGTTGCGGAAAAAAATACGGGACGCGATCACGGGTTGATACGGATGCGGCTCCAATAATCACGCCCGCATGCAGATCCGTGATTAGGGGGTATCCGAGCAACACTGGAGAACATGGGAAGACTCTCCATCATCCAAAGTCTTCCTACTACTTGTATAAGTATGTAAAGCTATGTAACCATGTCGCGATTTTACCGACGATTTTCCTGCCTACCAGCAATTTTATGAGCGCTGAGTGGTCATTTCCTCGATATTGCACCGTGGGTACAAGCGCACTACTACGCAAATATCACTTAGCGTCACGCAGCAACAGCGACCATCACGGCGGATCTTTAAGATGTCCAACAACTCCCACGCAAAGTACCGCAATCGCTTGAAGTGTAGTTTGCACCCGACGTGCAATGTCACGTGACATCATGCATGCCTGTCAGCAGGAAGAGGCGTCGCTGGGCAACCGTCGTCAAGGGGATGTCGATGAACCCGTCGAGTGGTGAGAGGGATATGGAGGCTGCCTTATTTATTTAATTTTAAACAATGCAGATTGCCTGGCTGTCCTGCTGATCCTCTAATACATTTAGCCATAGCCCCTGAACAAGCATGCAGATCAGGTGCTCTGCCTGAAGCGTGACTGGATTAGCCGTATGCTTGTGATACAGACACAACTGAACAGAAAGATCCCCAGGGCTGCGAGGCAACTGGTATTGTTTAAAAGGAATTATAGTAAATGGGGTAGCTTCCATACACCCCTCACCTCAGGTTCCTTTTAATTGTATGGCTCACAAAACAGTCGATCTTACTACAGTTAGGTTGTCAATAAACCAAGCAGTATTCAGACTACAATACGTGTTTGAAAAAAAAAAAAGGAAACACAAAGAATAAATGGAATATTCTTCGGAATCTTGTAGCGTAGCTGAGATTCATATTCCTATAAGAATTTGCAGCTCTGGCCGTCTAGAATTGAAATTCGAATGAGCCTTTTTTTAAGAAAGTATTTCAAGTAAAGTAAACGGCAATCTTGTGGCAGCGACGCCACGTCCTGACCATCTGCCGCCTGCCATTTGGTTCTGTTTAGAGGGGGGGGGGAGGACTGGGCCAGAAAATGGGAGGATTTCTATTCTGCCACGTCCTCAGCCCAATCACCTCTGTCTGTGTGAAAAGAGTTCCAGGCCAGATGTTTTGTGTCATGTAGAGACTTGCTCTGTGAGCAGCTGCTGCTTCCATTGCTATAATCAGGACTGGGCCTGAAACAGACTGTAATAATCTATCTCAGAGAGAGCGTCTATCCATCCTGGGCCTGTGCTCACATTATGGCATCCTACTCTGTAGATTGCTTACAGTGGACCTGAACTCTTGTACAGGGCAGAAGGAAAACAGAGAAATGCCCCCTGTATATGTATTTAGAGAGTTTAGCCTGTCTAATCTCCCCTTTTCTGTGAATAATCACTAGAGTAATTTGATCTCTCGGCTCAGGAATCTCACCTGCCTCAGCAGAGCAGCTAATCTGTAAACTCAGGATGTTAACCCTATGTCTGCTTCCATGAAAGCAGGAAGTAGACACACTGCAGATTTATTGCAGGATTTGTATCAGCTGTAACAAAGAAATGTTTTTCTTTAAAGTTTATTATGCTGTTGCTTATCATTTAGAGAAGAGAGGAAGTTCTGAGTTCAGTTCCACTTTAATTCTCCTCTTAACTCACGTGATAAGGAAGCACTGTAGCGACGTATAGAATCATGCAATGCACTATGCAGGATACCCAGTTTTACTTTACTTATTCTGGTTTTAGCATCAAAAACACTTCCTGTATCTATATATTGCTGTATATTGGTAGGTAACCACGCCCTCCCAGTGATGTCATAGCCTAGGCTGTTTAGTTAGGGCTGATTCACACTGCCGTCCGTCCGGCTTTCAGCAGCGTTTCGTTAGGCGGCGTCTCGGTGTCAGCGCGTTCGGGCTTTTGGTGGCTTTCCATTGCGATCTGCATTTTCGTCCCCACAGGGGGACACTAGCTGCGGCAGCTAACCAACATCCATGCTCCCTTCTCATCCAAGTGCACTCTGGGAGACCAGCTGTTACATAGTTATGTGGGTTGAAAAAAGACATACGTCCATCGAGTTCAACCAAAGAATAAAGTACAACACCAGCCTGCTCCCTCACATATCCCTGTTGATCCAGAGGAAGGCGAAAAACCCTTACAAGGCATGGTCCAATTAGCCCCAAAAGGGAAAAATTCCTTCCCGACTCCAGATGGCAATCAGATAAAATCCCTGGATCAACACCACTGGGCATTACCTAGTAATTGTAGCCATGGATGTCTTTCAACGCAAGGAAAGCATCTAAGCCCCCTTTAAATGCAGGTATAGAGTTTGCCATAACGACTTCCTGTGGCAATGCATTCCACATCTTAATCACTCTTACTGTAAAGAACCCTTTCCTAAATAAATGGCTAAAACGTTTTTCCTCCATGCACAGATCGTGTCTTCTAGTCCTTTGAGAAGGCCTAGGGACAAAAAGCTCATCCGCCAAGCTATTATATTGCCCTCTGATGTATTTATTCATGTAGTTCCCCTCTAAGGCGTCTTATCTCCAGACTAAATAAACCCAGTTTTCTAACCTTTCTTGGTAAGCGAGACCTTCCATCCCACGTATCAATTTTGTAGCTCGTCTCTGCACCTGCTCTAAAACTGCAATATCTTTTCTGTAATGTGGTGCCCAGAACTGAATTCCATATTCCAGATGTGGCCTTACTAGAGAGTTAAACGGGCAATATTATGCTAGCATCTCGAGTTTTTATTTCTCTTTTAATGCATCCCAAAATTTTACTAGCTTTAGCTGCAGCAGCTTGGCATTGAATATGATTATTTAACTTTGTTGTTGATAAGTACTCTTAAGTCCTCCTCCAAGTTTGATGTCCCCTACTGCAACTACTAGGCCATTAATAAATACATTGAAGAGCACTGGACCCAGTACTGACCCCTGTGGTGCCCCACTGCTAACAGTCACCCATTTTGAATATGATCCATATGCTTTCTGTCTGTACACACATTATCAGAAAACAAACAAAAGCTTTCATCAGCAAGGGGAGTGAAGAGATTGTACATTGTGCTTCAAAGAGTTTAGAGAAGTCAGAGATGCTATCTTCACACCTTCCCTTGGATAAATAAGGGCAGAGGGAAAGGGAGGGGGAAAATGACAGCTCCTAAAGCTACTAGAAACAAGGACAGAAAAGTGCTGCTGTGCTGCCCATTCGCTCTCACACTGTTCTGGTAGTTGGACTGTAACTCTGCCTTACAGGGAGTATTTTTACAAATTTGTACAGCGGTACAGAAGATGTCATTGCCAGATCAATAGATAATAATAATGTTAATAAAAGGCATCCTAACCGTGGGAATAGACGATCTTATTTTTTTGCCTTGAGTTAGAGGTAAAAAATAAACATAATTAGGTTTTGTGTCCAGGTTGTACAGCAAAGCAAACAGACATCCCTTCTGAAAGTGAAATGACTGTGAGAAAATATGCGGTTTGCAGAACATTTGGCATAATACGTTTCTTTTTACATTTTTTACGCCACCAGTAACTCATGGGAGCCCCAGGTTGTGCTAACGGAGGGGGAGGTCACAATTTTCTGCACTTAAACAGCACATAAAGCTTCTGCTGTATCGTGTTGTGTGAAGAGTGGAGGGCTGTCCACTGTGGAGTTACTACTGCCTAAGGGCCCTTTTCCACTAGCAATCACTAGCGTTTGCGCTAAACGCTAGCGATTGCGATTCAGCAAAGTCCTTTTTTTCCCTGGCGATTGCGATTTTGCTATGCACTGCATAGCATAGCAAAATCGCGGCAATAATCGCTCCGCATCGCGATCGTGCTTTTGTTAAAATCAAATCGCGGTAGTGGAAACTATCTACCGCGATTCCTATGTAATTTAGCAAACCCTAGTGATTTTAAAAGCGCTAGCGATTTTGCGATTCAGCAATCGCAATTGCTCTGGTGGAAAAGGGCCCTAAAGGTGGCCACTAACAATCCAATTTCTAGCGAAAAATCGTTCGAGCGATCAGAAATTCTGATCGGAAGTGAAGTATTGTAATAGATTGTTCACTACACCATCAACGAACCAATCTTTGCTTCCTATCTATCACAACCAACAAGAAAATCCAAATTTTGGTTCGACGAAAATTCATTCGGCCGACATTTGTTTCACTAGTTCATAATCGATTGTGTCCACCAATGGAGGTTATTTACAACCAATCCGATCAGAATTTCTGATCGCTCAAACGATTTTTCGCTAGAAATTGGACAGTTAGTGGCCGCCTTAATATACGACATAAACAATCACATAATTGCTTGCAGGTGATGGCACAACACAAGAGGAAACACACAGAGATTAGCAAAGCAAACAGTAATCTCTGTGCGCACTGAGGGCCACATGAGCCTTGAAAGGGCGTGGGGGGGGGGGGGGGGGGGGTTGGGCGGGATTATCTGTACCCCATGGCTGTAGGCATGTGCATAAATAAATAAAATGCACTCTGAAATTTGGGTTGCCCATTTATCCCGATAGTAAAATATGTGTATTTAATACCGATATTTTATTGAATAAAGAGGATAGTAAAATATCAGCATGAAGTATTTTACCATAGCTGAGCCTAAGCTTATTCTCATACAAAACCCTCCCCTCTGATGCCTAACCCTAACCACCCCCCCCCCACACAAACACCCTTCCTGATGCCTAACCCTAACCGCTACACCCCACCCCCACACAAACAGCCTTCCTGATGTCTAACCCTAACTGTCCACTCCCTGCACAAACCCCCTTCCTGATGCCTAAACACCCCCCTTCCTTCACCACACCTTGCTAATGAGTAAAATTTTGGCACCGCCACAGGTTATCATCCGATTTATCAGCAAGGAAAGGAAATTTGGGCGCCGTAGGCCCAGAATCCTTATATTTATTGGGCGCAGCGGCCCAAAAATGTCCATTCCTCGCTGATAAATCTAACGGTCCGGAACCCTATGGCGGCACCCACATTTTCCTCACTAGCGGGCTGCCAAATTTCCTGCTTTAGTAGGCAGTACTGTGTGGCTGGTAGATCATTCTGGGCTGCCCTCTCGCTTTGCCTGGATGTCTGTTCTTCACATAGGGCTCTTCTGAGCCTAAGTTGGTCCCGTACGTATTGTTGCGTTGCTGGTGCTGGTGAGGAAGCTGAATGACGGCTCTCCCTGCTGCCACAAAACTCCCCGGCACTGTTAAATACTATCCCCCCTCCAAGTTGGCGCAACTCAGAGGAAGATCTAATCCGAATTACTCTTAAAGGGAAGGTCCAAGCAAAAAAAAAAAATGAGTTTCACTTACCTGGGGCTTCTACCAGCCCCATGCAGCCATCCTGTGCCCTCATAGTCACTCACTGCTGCTCCAGTCCCCCGCTGGCAGCTTTCTGACCTCGGAGGTCAGGGCCGCATTGTGTACATTTTTACGCATTCCCGCTAGTGCAGGAACATTAACATATTCATTTTTACGCGTTAGTGGTGCAACGCATACATTTTTGTTCCTGCACTAGCTGGAATGCGTAAAAATGTATGCAATGCGGCCCTGACCTCCGAGGTCAGAAAGCTGCCAGCGGGGGACTGGAGCAGCAGTGAGTGACTACGAGGGCACAGGATGGCTACATGGGGCTGGTAGAAGCCAAAGGTAAGTGAAACTCATTTTTTTTTTTTTGCTTGGACCTTCCCTTTAAGGTGACCACACACCATACACAGTGGGATGTTGCGTTTTAATGTGACATTAAAGTCTGCAAGCAGAGAGTTGCCACAATGCAACATTTTGAGCATTGCAGTGCGGTAAGCTGCGTTATAAGACTTTGTAAGGCGCGACCATAACGTCCCACTGTGAATGCGACCTGAAAGATCCAATTTTACCTCAATTTGATCATTACGATCGATTGCGATCCCAAAAATGTAAAGCTTTTTTTTCATTCGTTCGAGAAATCTGATCGAATTTCCCATTTTTATTCGATAAAAGAGGATCGGGAGTGCTGGATTTTTCTGATCAATCTTTATCAAAATTGTATGGTATGTGGTAGATTGGCAATATTTTTCAATCATTTTTTTCATCATTGGGGAAAAATTTAACACGTGTGTGGTGCATTGGTCAGATTTTTGAAATAATACAATCAGTCAGAAAAATTGATTACAATTCTTGAATTGAAAAGATATTTAAAAAATTGTATGGTGTGTGGCCAGCTTTAGCCTTACTGCAATGGGGCACCTGGTTTCAGTGCACGTCACTGCGCTCCGTGCATCGAAACCACCTGCTTTGAGCACCTTCGATTTTAGCAAAAGTACCCAATGTTGTTTGGGGCTAAAGCTACCCGATAATGTGGGAAATAAAACCTGGTTGGTTGGTTAAGTTTTTGGTTGGTTGGTTCAGTTTCAATTTAAAGTGGCCACTAACTGTCCAGTTTTTAGCGAAGATTCGTTACAGTAATCGGATAATTGCGATCAGATTGGCAAAAAATAAACTCCTACCAATTCTTAAAGCCACCATTTGATGGCAATTTGTCAACTGGAAAATGTTTTTTATAATCGGTTGTGATGGATAGGAAGTACAGATTGGTTCATTGTTGGTGAACTAATCAATGTAGTATGACATGCTATTTCCGATTGCATTTATCTAGTCACTTGAGCAATTCTTCGTTGAAAATTGAACCGTTAGTGGTCCTCTTTAAGGTGCCAAATAACTCTACAATCTCACGAACAATTGATTGCATGCCGTTATTGGTGCCATCAACAATGAATTGCTCTATAAATCATTCAGTTGATCCAAATTTTGGAACGATTCCTTCAGTTTGATTGCTTATCAATTTTTCCTTTGTTGCTGTTCCCGAAAGATTGTTTCCAATGGATCACAATGATTGGGCTGGCTAGCTAAGTCGTGATTTATAATGTTTAATAATTTATTCAGTAAAGTTAATGGGGCCTCTGAGCACCTCTCATAGCTATGCCTTTAAGACTCCGACCAGTACTGCAAAGTACTTAAAGATGCATATCTTTCTGTAGCTTGTGCTCTCCTCTTTCATTTGATGCCTGAATCGCCGTTCTACACCAAATAGTCTCCGTTCCATTTCAATTTAAAAATCGCGGCTGCCATCTTGGCTATGTTATAACTTCCGGGTCACCTCTGTCTTCTCTGTTAGAGAAGTGCATCACTGAATGAAGCAGGAAGCCTTGCCTTGGTTCAGAGACCTGGGGAATGACTAGGACATTGCAATAAGCCTGAAAATCGCTGTTGTCATTGTATCTAAATTTTCTTAAAACCCCTATATTTCTTTACTTTTAACAAGCTGACATGACACTGACATGTCTGTGATTACCAGAGTCGGATTTGTAGACAGGCCGCATAGGCCTGTGCCTTAGGTGCTTGTGAAGCTGAGGCGGTTGCAGTTTGTCCTGCTGCCCACTTTCCTGACGATTCATCCATCATCAAGGGCAAAGCAACCACCCACTGTAAAGGTTGTCTAACTACTATGTGCTTTAAAAACTGTGGCCATTTCATCTGAAGCCATCCTGCTGCTCAGCCCGAAAGGGGGCGGGACACAGACACAACTCTCTCAGTAGATTACAGTCTGTGACAGAGGAAGTCTGCACTGCAGGAAATGACTGGAGAGTAGATTCTAACCAGGCACTGCAAAAGTGATTAATTTAATTCTAGCTAATGATGAAGTTTCTGTCTTTACAAATCAGGTTCTGCCACTCTGTGCTTCCACAAGACTTGAGGAAAATTTGCGCAGAGATTGGTCTTTTTAGCAGTGGAGACTGGAATACACAGGGGGATATTCAATGTGCCCAGAGCTGGCTTTTAAAATTCTACAAACATAAATGTATTTGGGCATAAATGGCGTTCGTTTATCCCTCCAGGGTCCGTGCTTCAGGCTGCCTGTCAGATAGGATCATTTATTTTGGCGAGATTACGTTCGCCCGCTGCCTCGGAGGGAACACGGCGCAGGTAATGGGCTATCTATGTATTTCTGGGGGTCCTGTGGCTGCGGCTGGCATCTGACCGCATGTTTGCACTTGGACGAGCCTCCAGATCTGTGAATAGGCCGGTTTAGGGTTTGTATATTTTCTATTGCCGGGCAGGATGTGTAACTTACATGGCTGTCAGCTCTGCTCTTATAAGCAAGTGTCTATGGAGAGATCACATCCCTGCTGGAAGACTGTTTTGTAAAGGCTCATTGAGGATTAGTGGCTGCTTCCAAGTGTTTAACCTCCCGGCGTTTAATCCACGCACGATTTTTGTACCAAAGGAGGTAGAATTTTTGTACACGTTTCTATTGTAAGCATTTTTACCGCTTGCAAGTTACAGCCTTGCAAGCTGTCCGCAAGCTTGCGTACAATATATAAATATATTTAAAAATATATATATGTTTGTTAAGCATTTTTTTTTTACTTTATTGTTTGCTGCTATTATCTTTTCAGCAGAGGACAAGATGCTAATTATTCTGCACAATAAGGAGAAGAGGCTCCAAAGAATGTATAAAACCAAGTAAAAAATGCTCAAATCGGAAAAGGGGGAGGTGGCTTACCTCAATAACGACAGTCACATATGTCTATAATATTTATTAAGCTCAGGCAACGCATTTCGTTGGGTCTGAGGACACTTCCTCGGGCCAAGTACAGTGCCAAATAATTACAAAGCCGGAGTATTGAGTGCCTCTGGCACAGGAAGTGGGCTCAGACCCACGGAACGCGTTGCCTGTGCTTAACCACTTCAGCCTTCAGTGTTTTTCCACCTCATACATCATTTCAGCACTCCTCCCATTCATTTGCCAATAAGTTTATCACTAACTATCACAATGAAATGATCTGTATCTTGTTTTTTTCCACCACCAATTAGACTTTCTTTGGGTGGTACATTTTGCTAAGAAGTTGTTAATGGGAATATTAACATAAAAATTGAAAAAAAAATCGTTATTTCTCAGTTTTTGGCCATTATAGTTTTAAAATAATACATGCTGCCATGATTAAAACCCATTTATTTTATTTGCACATTTGTCCCAGTCATTTATGCTTCCTCCTATCCAGGCGGCTGCTGCTGTGCTGCTGCGCGCTCCCGTGCGCTATAGCGCGTGCACGTGGTGCCTGGAGATCAATGAATGAGAATATAATTTCCATTCATTGATCTAAGTCCCCGCTAAAAAGACCGACGGCTTCTTTTCAGAAACCGCCATCTTCCTGAAAGGGAAAAAAAAGTTTCCCGTCCTCCTAGTACTTCCTGGAAGTGAGATCTCGCTTCCAGGAATAAAAAGAGAATGTTCACTGTGGCCATCTTGTGGCCAAAATAGTAATACTACTTCTACATACACTTTTTAATGAAAAAGATCCACATTATTACATTTAAAATTAACTGTTTACCTCCCACACCAAAAATTACCCCAATAAAATTTTAAATGAAAAAAATAATAACAATTAAAAAAACAAAAACATAAATAGGTACCTAAGGGTCTGAACTTTTTATATATGCATGTGAAGAGGGTATATTACAAATATTTTTTTAATTAGTTGTAAATAGTGATGGACGCAAATCTGAAAAAATGCACCTTTATTTCCAAATAAAATATTGGTGCCATTCATTGTGATAGGGACATAATTTAATGCGGACACAAACCAAACATTTTTTTTAATTCAAAATATTTAGTTGCACCACTCTGACACATACAAAGAAAAATAAACACTCCTTCAAGCCTATGAGCATTTCAGTGCATGCTTTTCACCCTTCTCTTTTCATAACTAGGATTATACAAGTGGCAGCCATTAGCAATTCCTCCTTTGCTGGACACCACCTACTCCACCAGGCTGCCGGATTCTGTCCTGGCAATATGAAAGGAAGGGAGGGGTTCCTCCAATAAATGTAAAATATTTTATATTTGTCATCATGCAGCTGAAAAAAGGCTGCTATATATTATCATAATTTAGAAAATAGGTTTTATTGCGGAAAGCTTGTATTTTTAATTTGGGTCCACTTTAAATGATGTAATAACCGGGACAAATGGGCAAATAAAATACATAGGTTTTAATTATGGTAGCATGTATTATTTTAAAGCTATAACAGCTGAAAACTGAGAAATAATGAAATTTTTTCCATTATTTTCTTAATATTCCTGTTAAAATGCATTTATAAAAAAATAATTCTTAGCAAAATGTACCACCCAAAGAAAGCCTAATTGGTGGCGGAAAAAACAAGATATAGATTGATTCATTGTGATAATTAGTGATAAAGTTATTGGTGAATGAATGGGAGGTGAAAATTGCTCTGATGCATAAGGAGAAACATGAAATGGTTAAATGATGTCCCTATCACAATGTATGGCGCCAATATTTTGTTTGGAAATAAAGATGCATTTTTTTCAGTTTTGCGTCCATCACTTTTTACAAGCCCATGATTTTAGAAATTATTAGTAAGACACCCTCTTGATATGCATATTAAAAAAAAGTTCAGATTCTAAGGCAACTATTTATAGGGATTTTTATTGCAATTTATTTTATTGTTTATTTACAATTTTTTGGGGGTATTTTTGGGAGTGTGGGAAGTAAGGAGTTAATTTTAAAATATGTGTAAGTCTATTTGGTAAAATAAATGTATGTAGGTGTATTTGGCCACAAGATGTCCTCGCGCATTACTTTCTGTGTTCCCATTCATTGATCTCCGGGCTAACGGGCAGTGACGAGTACCCCCGCAGGCAAACGTTCGATCGGCCGCGGCGACGGGTTTTTTCATGGACGTAGCTCCTATGTCCAGCATGCATTTTTTTTTGGCATAGGAGGTACGTCCTTCAGTTGCTAAGGAAGAAATGCGCGTTACTAAGGAAGGCATGCTCCTTACACGGCAGCGAGCTCTGCTATGTAAGGTGTGCAGAGCGCACACTACAGCACATTAAAGTGAACCTCCAGACTAAAAATCTACTCAGCAGAACTGAAAAGGCTTGGTGTTTCTTTATCAGTTTCACAGCATCAGAACTTTGTATTTCTTACCCAAGCCTCATTTTTAGCTGCATTTTTAGCTAAGCTCCACCCATAAAAGAAAACTGCCTTGCCTGGATTCTAGCTACTTAATACTGAGGATAGCTCTGGCTACCTAATACTAAGGGGCACCTGTAGCTACCTATGATGGGTAAGGGAAGTAAGGGAGAAGGGACAGCCAGCACACTTGGGGTACAGTTTGGTGGGGGTTTGTAGCAGGGCCTGTTCTAATAACAATGGGGCTCCCGGGCAAGATTAACCCCTGGGGCCCCCCAATAGACACCCCCCAATCAAAAATCGGCAGTAGGGACCCTTTGTTGCTACAAAATTTCCACCCAAGGACCCTGAGGCAAGGGCTGACACCATCTGGCTCAGCCGAAGACTCTGCAGGTGCCTCGGGGAACAACAGTTAAGTTGGGGGAGACACCCTGGGGGTCCCTACAAGCTCTGGGGCCCTAGGGCAATTGCCCCCTTTGCCTCTATGGTAGCGTTGGCCCTGGTTTGTAGGCTCATAGATGGTGAAGTCTGAGGTGCCCGGATATCTGTGCCTTTAGGCTCCTGTGAGGTAAATCTGGGCCTGAAGTCAGGGGGTATGAGAGATCACAACTACATTATGGGCAGTACAGTTCTTAATTGTAAAGATTCCCCAATTTGACTTGGACCTCTGAAGTAAGAGGTATACGGAGGCTGCCATATTTATTTCCTGTTGAGCAATACCATTTGCCTGGCAGCCCTGCTGATCTCGTTGGCTGCAGTAGTGTCTGACTAGTGTACGTGGAACGAGCGTGCAGCTAATCCAAGCAAGACAAGACAAATAACATTTATATCGAGCTTTTCTCCTGGCGGACTTAAAGCGCCAGAGCTGTAGCCACTAGGGCAGGCTCTATAGGCAGTAGCAGTGTTAGGCCTGAGCTGCAGCCACTAGGGGGCGCTCTATAGGCAGGAGCAGTGTTAGGCCAGAGCTGCAGCCACTAGGGGGCGCTCTATAGGCAGTATCAGTGTTAGGCCAGAGCGGCAGCCACTAGGGGCACTCTATAGGCAGTAGCAGTGTTAGGCCAGAGCTGCAGCCACTAGGGGGCGCTCTATAGGCAGTAGCAGTGTTAGGCCAGAGCTGCAGTCACTAGGGAGCACTCTATAGGCAGTAGCAGTGTTAGGCCAGAGCTGCAGTCACTAGGGGGCGCTCTATAGGCAGTAGCAGTGTTAGGCCAGAGCTGCAGCCACTAGGGGGCGCTCTTTAGGCAGTGGCAGTGGTAGGCCAGAGCTGCAGCCACTAGGGGGCGCACTATAGGCAGTAGCAGTGTTAGGCCAGAGCTGCAGCCACTAGGGGGCTCTCTATAGGCAGTAGCAGCGTTAGGACGGAGCTGCAGCCACTAGGGGGCGCTCTATAGGCAGTAGCAGTGTTAGGCCAGAGCTGCAGCCACTAGGGGGCACTCTTTAGGCAGTGGCAGTGGTAGGCCAGAGCTGCAGCCACTAGGGGGCGCACTATAGGCAGTAGCAGTGTTAGACCAGAGCTGCAGCCACTAGGGGGCTCTCTATAGGCAGTAGCAGCGTTAGGGCAGAGCTGCAGCCACTAGGGGGCGCTCTATAGGCAGTAGCAGTGTTAGGCCTGAGCTGCAGCCACTAGGGAGCACTCTATAGGCAGTAGCAGTGTTAGGCCTTAGCTGCAGCCACTAGGGAGCGCTCTATAGGCAGTAGCAGTGTTAGGCCAGAGCTGCAGCCACTAGGGGGCGCTCTATAGGCAGTAGCAGTGTTAGGCCAGAGCTGCAGCCACTAGGGCGCGCTCTATAGGCAGTAGCAGTGTTAGGCCTGAGCTGCAGCCACTAGGGCGCGCTCTATAGGCAGTAGCAGTGTTAGGGAGACTTGCCTAAGATCTCCTACTGAAGAGGTGCTGGCTTACCGAACAGACAGAGCCGAGATTTGAACCCTGGTCTCCTGTGTCAGAGGCAGAGCCCTTAACCATTACACCATCCAACCATTACGCACTCCAGTCAGAAACACCCTATCTCCTACATGCTTGTTCAGGGGCTGTGGCTAAAAGTATTACAGGCAGAGGATCAGCCGGACAATTTGCATTATTTAAAAGGAAATAAATATAGCAGCAATTTCCACAACCTTCTCACCTCAGTTGTGCTTTACAACCATCCCTGGTTACAGCCATCCACATTCATTGTTTGATGTTTGTGGTTATTCTGCACCTGAGGAAACACCAGAATAACTGCCCCCTTGCTGTGTGTGACCTCAGAGACTTTGTGCCCTGAGTTCCATGAAGGCAACATTGTTCTCCTAGCAGGCCAGACAAATTCTGGAAACTTCATCGCTCACTTCCTCATCAACGTTTAGGAGTCTCTGTGGATTGCTCTGGTCTGAGAATGCATTTGTGTTTTTTTATAATGTACTGTTGGCTGCATCTTCAGAATGGGGGGGGGGGGGGGGGGGGGGTGTAGGATGGGGCTGGAACAACCTCCCCTGAACAAAAAAGTACAGAATGAGAAAGACAGACAGCTGAGTCCCACCCATCCTGCTGCTGCTCTCTGCTGACTTTCTCTGAAGTCCTCAGAATTCTTCAGACCATCCCAGAGGCTGAATCTTTCTCCTCTCTTGTCCAGGTATGGACTATCTACTGACTACTCTTTATAGAACTCTTCTTTACTCTAATTAATACTGTGCTATTATCCTGGAAGATAACCCAGCTTGGTCCTCAGAATCAATTCCTCTCTCTGTAGACCTGAGTATAGATGTAGAGACTAGACAAGATAGACTAGACAGGTCCTCTGTAGGGAATAGATATATCTTGATAAACTTAATTACTTGGCCAACGCAGGCGTGACACTTGTAGCCATATCGTTGTTTTTTGTAGCTATGGTTTTTTTTAAAATTCTTATGATATTGGCATGTGTGTTTCTAGTTAATTAGTCATTTTTCATGTATGGTTGAAGAAGAAAAACATGTATTACACTTCCTTAGATTTATAACGCATCATTTCAGTACTCGGTACAATGTTTGCTACGAATGATCATAGTGATGATGGACTTTAGAGGGTGAGTTCAATTATTTTATGATCTTGAGAGGACACTTAGGAAAACTTCTAGTGATATGGAATTCAATTGGCAAGAGAAAGAGATAGACTGGAATGTGAAAAATCCACTCAAGGGGAAGTTTGAGTTTGTTTGAAAAATCCACTTAAGGGGAATTTCAGAATTTTTGATAAAAAAATAAATAAATGACATTGTTTACGTGTCTGTGTATGAATATAGAGAGGGGAAAATGAATGTATATAAGCTTTTGTAGTATGGAGGTAAGTCTTGTGTATACATTATGCCAGCTATTATTGCCTCGTTATATATATATCATAAGTGTACTTAGATTAATTGGCGTACAGCCAACCACTGGACCTGCTGCCTGTTCATGTTGACGTGGTGTGGTGGTATGGGGGGGGGGGGGGGTATTTAATTTAAAAATACCTCTGAGGATGTGGACTATTGTAAACAGACCCATTTTTCTGCTGAATTCCTCAAAAGAAAAAATGGCAATGGTAAATTTGTAATCTTTATGTTACTTAAAAAATAGAATATATATATATATATATATATATATATATATATATATATATATATATATATATATATATATATATATATATATATATATATATATATTTCATGAGATTTTTCTCAATGGCAGCATACACTTAGTTTAAGTTAACTTTATTTATTTAACTGCTAATTGTTCTTTATTATTTTTTTTTACTAGTAAGCCTGATCTTAGCACTCCCTTCTCTATTGCTTCCATTGTCTTTTATTGCAGCACAAATATTAGCGGTATATTGATGTGTATAAATGATTCTATCATACGTTGAGTTTACTAGATGTTCTTGGAGTTTGGAAAATTTTAGACAGTAAAGAGGTGTGTGGAAACTTTGACAGACAGAGAGACACAGAACATTTATATTGCTCTTTCCTCCTGGCGGACTCAAAGTTCCAGAGCTCTATAGGCAGTAGCAGTGTACGGCAGTCTTGCCCAAGGTCTTCTTACTGAATAGCTGCTGGCTTACTGAACAGGAGGAACCGAGATTCAATCCCAAGGCAGAGACCTTAACTAGTGTTCCAAAAAACTTCCAAGCAGTATTTTAATTTCTGTTTCCAAAGTAGGACGGTCTTGACTTAAACTTATCAGTGATCTATAATAGTCAGATGATGATGTGTCATGTGTATGCAATCCACAGAGCTCTTAGCATAGTTTAAGTGGACCACACTAGAGAGATGAGAGCAGGAGGGCGACCCAACACTGCAATGATATTAGAGGAATTTTAAGCATGCCCTTGCAGAGTGCTGGTTGACTTATTCTCAAGTGATGACTGACTGGACAGAGTACAATAACCTTCTGCAGGGCAATTTACTAGCTCAAAAAAAAAAAAAAAACATTTTCAAATGGTCACATGATTTAATAACACCAATTTTGGAGCAATGGAGAATTGTACTTTAAAATGTTCTAATAATAGTAAGGATGATGCAAGGATGATATCAAGTTGGCCAATAAGTTCTCACTGTAAAGTTTTTTTTTTTTATGTATAATTATTATTTTATTAATTAAAAATATATCCTAATTATTATATTTTTGAGTTTTCAGATTATTTTTTTGTTCAGTATTTTTTTCTGATAATATATATATATATATATATATATATATATATATATATATATATATACATATATATATATATACAGTCCAACATATCCTGCGGTAGAGCAGTTCACAGAGGTCCTTGCCCCTGATGCCAAATATTAAGAGAATGGATATGTAAGGTCTATGGTGGCACAGAGGGGTCAGTAGCTGGAGCTGGTGACAGACAGCATGAGTTGTCACATACTCTTCTTGTCACTTGCGTGGCAGGTCCCTTTATAGAGCCATAAAAATGGGTTAACGCAGTCATTGTCTGCCACATAGGCAGAAAAGGGGGGATGGGTGGGATGGGAGAGAAGAAAGAAAAGGGGAGGGGGGGGGGGGGGGGGTGATGTTATGTAGGAGAGAGAATCAACTTTTCAAAGTTGCTGTTGCTGGAGCCCCACCCGCTTCCCCCTCTCACATTACTCAGGCCCAGAGGAATGCTTGTTGCTATGGTAACATGGTCAGGTCCTCCTTTTTAGACTGGGATGATCTGAACAAATGGTGTGTCAGGAGCACACATGTCAAATCTTCATTTTCCAGCCCTGTCCATCTCCATCACACTCACAACACCCACACTGAGTCCCCACTAAGGCTAGGGCCACACTAGCTCCGGGTGCGGGACGCATCCGCGGTCCGGGCTCCGATTTTCAAAACCCGGAACGCAAACGGATCCGTGCTGCCTTTTTTGCAGCACACGTTTTGGATCCGCTTGCGTTTTTTTTTTTTTTTTTTGCTAGAGGGGGTAGCAGCCAGGACGGGGGGCTGCGGGCAAAGCGGCGGCCAGGGGGGTCACATCCCCCCCCCCCTTGCTCACCTGGGTGCCCCCCGTCCCCGCTCCCCCTCCAGCTTGCATATAATGTAATAATTTGTACCTAATGAAGTTCGGCGAGCCGGGCACTTCCGCCCACACCGCTCGCCGTCACTTCCTGCAATGTCGCCCTCTGTATTTCAGTGGGCGGCATCGCAGGAAGTGACGGCGAGCGGTGTGGGCGGAAGTGCCCGGCTCGCCGAACTTCATTACGTACAAATTATTACATTATATGCGAGCTGGAGGGGGAGCGGGGAGGGGGGCACCCAGGTGAGCAAGGGGGGGATGTGACCCCCCCTGGCCGCCGCTTTGCCCGCAGCCCCCCGTCCTGGCTGCTACCCCCTTCAGCATGGCGGCCCCCTCCTTCACCATGGGACACTGGAAACTGATCCGTTTCCAGTGTCCCAAAATGTCAGTGAAGAGGGAGGCCCGTTTCCCCATTGATTTTCACTACCCGTACGTGTATACGGGTCCGTGAAAAATGCTGCAAGTCCGGACAGAGAGTTCCGGGTTTAAAAACGTATGCGGATACGTTTTTAACTTGAGTGTGTGCTGTTCCTATTTTTAACATTGGTATCCGTGGCTACGTTTTTCGTCCGGGACAAAAAACGTAGCTACGGATACGTTTTTAAATTAAATGTGAACTAGCCCTAAGACTACGTTTTCCATGTGCATTTAAGAGAATGTTATTTTAAATTAATTATGCATAAAAAGTTTTGTACACATTTTTTTTTTCAAAAATGAAAAAGGAAAGGGCTTGCTGCACCAATTCATAGATCCTCACTAACCAACTGATGCCCGTTTACTTCAATTCTTTCTGGAAATGTCTCCATTTAGGCAAATGGGCATGCAGGGAGGAGAGTGATAGCTCTGTCAGTCAAAGCCACACCTCCCTGCTAACTAATAGCCTATCACGTGGCATGGTTTCTTATCCACTGGTTGGGCCTGATCTAGTTAAAGCATTGCCACACAAGTGATGTCTTCATTGATTGGGCATGGAGCAGTGATTGGTAAAGTGATATCTGTGGCCCAGTTTGACTGACTTGCAAAAAATATTTCTACTGAGATCTGATTTAAAGTGAGGTGACGCAGGGAAAAAGGATAATTGCTACATCTGAACCAAATTCCATATCAATAGTTTGTTACGTCGACTCCATGGAGAGTAATGGGTGGCTACATCATGTACATGTGCTGGGGTCTCAGGCAGTCATTCGCAGGGGCGTATCTGGGTAATATATCACCTACGGCAAACACTGAAACACCACCCCTGCAATATAGATGGTGGCAGGTTTCCCCCAGTATAAGTATCCCCTTAGTATAGGTGATGAGAGGTGCCCCCCAGTATAAGAAAGCCCCCCCCCCCCCCCCAGGATAGGTAGTGACAGGTGTCCTCCCAGTATAATTAGCCCCCCCCCCTCTTGGTATATGTAGTGGGAGATGTCCTCTTTAAGAGCAGGTACAAACGCCCAAGAGTCATCCCTCAGTATACTGGTGAATCGCAGGAGAGAGGAGGGGGAAGCCATGGTGCTGTGGCGCCCATGGCACATGCCATGCTTGCACCCCTCTAGATACGCCTCTGGTCATTAGACTTCTGTATCACGTCAGCGGTCAGCCAGACTCCTCTGATGGATCAGTGGTCGCTCAGGCTGCAGTGACCCAGGTATACCCGCTATTGGTTACCCAGATTGTTGTGACACGACTGTAGGCATTCCATTTTGTAACACAGGTGGTGTCAGCCAGGCTGCTGTGACAAGGCAGTGGTCACTAAAGCTTCTGTGCCACGAATGTGGATATCGGGGCTACTGTTATATGGCTGCTGTGATATGGCTGTGGCTAGGACATGACTTTTGACCCACTTATCCTCCTTTATGAGTTTAGCAGTTGTTGAAACTTTTGTAACGTGACAGTGGTTGCTCAGCTACGTGTCATGTGGCAGTAGTAAAGTAGTCTTGTTTGGAGGCTGAGCTTTGCCTTTGGGAGACAGATGGTGGAAGGGTAGGCACCTGGGTGTGCATGCCTACGGCACATTTTTAACTTGGCTAAAAAGATCGTTCACAATCATCCTAACCAAAAATCTAAATTCAATACAGATGTCTCTTAAAGAGGAACTGTAATCAAGGATTGAACTTCATCCCAATCAGTAACTGACACCCCCTTTCACCTAGGGAAATCGTTACCCTTTTCTTGAATAGATCATCAAGGATGTCTGTATAGCCGATACTGTAGTGAAACCCCTCCCACAGTGTGATGTCATGACCACGGTCCTGACAGTTCACTGTCTGTGGACCTCGTTGCATTGTGGGAAGTAACTCTTGTCTTTCCAGAGTGTTGTATGTTAGAGATTGTTTAAAGGTTTAAAGCACACCGAACCCGAGGCAAAACTACCTAAGCTAACCACAGAGGTATGTTCAAGTCGGAGCCGCATCCCTCTGTGCATTGTCAGTTCCTCTCCTCATTCCCCCCCATTGCTGTAATCACTGAGACAGGAAGAGGCGGGCTTGCTGTAATATTCCCTCCTATCACCCTGTCATTTCATCCTTTTCCCTGCCCCATTCACTCCCCTTAAAGGGAACCAGAGACGAAGCGCTCTCATGTATTTTACCATACCATATATATCAGTGGGAGCATTAGAGAAAACACCTACCTACCTTGCTTTCTGTTTCATCCTTCACTGCTCAGCCTGCTTGTTATCAGCCCTGATAAACTCCCCGACTGAGCATTCAGTCTGGCTTTGCTCAGGAATATTTATAGCTCAGTCTGTCTTCTCTCATGTCTTTTCAAGTCCAAGCCTGCCCCCTTCTGGCTCTGCTCAGGAATGATTATAGCTGAGTCATTATAGCAAAGCCAGACTGAATGTTCAGTGGGGGATTTTATCAGGGCTGATAACAAGAAGATTGAGCAGTGAAGAATGAAACAGAGATCAGGGTAGGTGTTTTCTCTAATGTTCCCACTGATCTATATGGTAAAATACATGAGGGTGCTTCGTCTCTGGTTCCCTGTAAGGGTGGAAAAACCTAAAGGGCAGTTTTTCAGCATTGATTTTAGTGTACGCAGACGCCCCTTCGTCTGACATACTCAGCTTCATGACTTAGCTGGGGGATGACGTTACTGCATTGAGCCATATGTACACACAGCTCTGTTTCACAGTTAGACGTCAACTGGGCTCCTGACCAAGATAAATTTCTTGCCTCACTCGTGAACGATGTACACATTTATCCCCGCGGTTACCAGGCTATGATATAACATAGGCAAGAAGAAGATCTGATTATACTGAAGGAACAAAAAACACGATATTGGCCATAACGGGTCGCAACTACTGTAACTGAGCCCATCGTATTTCTACTGTAGGCCAAGTCACCAGTCACATGACTGGTCGCTATGAGAAACACAGACTACATTCTTTGTTGCTTTTTTTATATTTAGTTATTATAATTTTTCTATTGGGACTGCAATACAGATAAGCTCTCTGCTCCATCTCAGGCTATTCTCAATTCCTCCACTCCTCCTCTCTCTGGGCTAGTGCAACGCCAAAATGACAATAGCAATCGCTAGCAATTTGTGAGTGTGATTTTGTGAAGCGATTTTCAGAGCGATTTTTCAATGAATCGCTCAAAAACATGCTACATGCAGTATACCTGCGATTTTGAAAAAGTCACAACGCTGCTGTGAGAACACCGTCATAGGGTAACATTAGCCAAGCGCTTTTTCAAATCACTGTCGATTTGAAAAACGCTCAGAAGCCCTCTTGGTGTGCAGCAGCCTCCCTCATTCACCTTTGTTTCCCTCTTCCCCTAGAGCTGGCTGGCTGTGTCTTCTCGTCATACAGGAAAGCTAAATAAAAGTGCAATCCTGGTGAGGCAAATTATTAGTATTTAGTATTTATATAGCGCCGCCATCCTCCGCAGATGCATATATCCCTGCATCATATGGGTATCGCTTGCGCTATGTGACACTACGTGGCATATTCCACTGAATTGTCCAAACTAATGCTACGTACACACATGCGACAACGATCGTTCGTTGAGAACGACGAACGAACTTTTAATTGATGAAAGAACGACCTAAGTAAAGTTGGTTTTTAAATGTGTGTAACGATCTGATCGTTAGAACGAACGTTACATCACGTAAAGCAACTATTGCGCTTGCGCATAAAAATGAGAAGTTTCATGGAGAAATAGCGAAATGCGCATGTCAAGCCTAGTACGAACGAGCGATTCCAACGATGTACTACTTTTGCAAACGATCGTCGTTGGAAAAAATCCGCCAAGCTAGATCGTTCATTTTTAACGATCTAGCTCGTCCGTCGTTAGACTTAATGATCGTTGGTTGCTTTTTTTTAAACGATCGTCGTTTGAAACGATCGGGGAACGATCGTTTCAAACGACTATAGTCGCATGTGTGTACGCACCTTTAGTCTATCTCCCGTTTCTCTCTCGGGGAGTTGTGCCAGCGCTGTACCCCGTTCAAATTTGCTGCTACTAGAAGCCCTCAGAAACACTCGTGTCCTTGAGTACTTCCAAAGATAGGCAGCTCCGTAATACGCCAACGCACTTTTGTGCATGGGCAGTATGGAGCCACCTGTATTCGGAAGCACTCGGGGACATAAGTGCTTCTGGACCTTTCAGGAATCCCCCCTTAAAAATCCTGCGTTTGCCCCTGATTGCATTCCTTTTTAACAGAATGTAATGGGCTGCACCTGATCACACAGAACGTCAACATCAGCGCGGGCCAGTCATGATTCTTGTAGGCCTCTAGAACGTCACGTGACATCTCCAGAAGTAATCTCGGTACACATAGGGCCATATGCAATGAACTTTTTCTCCCTAGGTTTCTCTTAGGAGATCATTTTTCATCTTTTCTTTAAAATACGTTTTCAACACTTTCCAATTGAAAAAGTAACTAAAAGTGCATGAAAAAGTTCTATCAAAATTATTTTGAGTATTTACTTGCTTGCTGCTGCTGTTGACTTAAAATGTAATTATATTGATAGTACTTTTTAACATACTTTTGGGTATTTTATTAATTGTAAAATGCTTAAAAGCGTTTTTAAAGAGAATATGAACATTATTTATAAGGAGATAACTCAGGAGAAAAAGGTAATTGCACATGGCCGTGCTATCTAGTTCACGGTTGAGGTGGCCACTTGAGTATCTAGCATATATACGGACCCCAAACTCTTACAGACATATCGCCAAATGATCCAGAGTGCCGGTTCGTCTTGTCTGAGTACAGGCTGAAAGCATTGTTCTCCTCCTAACCCCGCCCACTCTGTCATGTGCTATGCCGTCATCACTCCGCCCCCTCCAATGCACCGCTAATCTCTAGACTAGTGGCATATCTGTGCAGAACTCAGCCCTGAACTGAACCTCAGGAATCGAGGCACGATACCTGCGAGTGACAGAAATTGGTCATGTATATGCACCTTCAGATTCCATGTGTTAGTATATGAATCCTATCAGACAGGACCAGATATGGTCAGTAAGATGCTTGCATTGAAATTGAGCCAATAAAATGTACTTCCTGACAATTCTGATGACCATTTGCATGAAATTTGCACACAAGCAAGCATTATTAACATCTCATTTACCATGTCTAGACAGGACGTCACTCATTTTGTCACATAGACGACCTCAAATCAAACTCATTGATAATGAAGGTTGGTAGGATAGTGGCAGTGTTACTGGCTAAACTAATCTGAACCCGAGACCTCTGTCCTAATACACAAGCTATGGAGGAGCTCCGCTAACAAGTGCGACTCTACACATACCTCTGCTTTGCTCAACTGAAGCTCCCACAGAATACATGAATCTCATTTACTGTCTAGTCACACTGCGATACTCTGTGAAGCTGACAGAACTCCCTGGCTGTCCTGCTCCTCTAGTGTAAACAAACGTCTGTCTGGGGAGCAGCAGAGGCAGAAATAACCATTTAGTATCTGGAAAATATTTCAGACTTCACTCAGGCTCACGAGTTCTGCAGGTAGCTTAATTGCCGGAATTTACAAAAAAGCTAGTTGGAAGACCCCATGAGAAAGAGAAAGTAAATTTCATAACTCTGGCCTGATGGCTGAAAATACTTGCTGCCCTAGTAAAATGATGTATTGTAGATACTTGGCACATTAAAAATAGACTCAAGTGGAGAAAGGTTGGTTCAGGGTTTGTTTCAAATCCAAAGAAGATTTAATCTTCTAGTGTCCTTCAGTTGTCGACAAACTCCAGTCCTGGAGGGCCAGATCCATGCCAGGGTTGAGGATGGACTGAGAAATGGAGAAATGTCTTCTATTTGTGGTACCAAACCTTTTCTTAAATAGGACCCTTCACTTAATTTAATCTGTGCCAAAAATGTGTGAGAACCTCCTTGGCCCTTGAGGACTGGCGTTCAATCAACATCCCTGCTGTAGGGCATCGTTTTGGTTTGGAGGCCCGTGTTTGTTTACACTGTAGGATAGACTGTTTAGGAAGGTCAGACATCTGTGTTGTATTATCATAAATTCCGTAGCATTGCTTTCTAATTGGGCATAGTCCCACAAACATGACCTGGAGGTATGGAAGGCACCATCTGACCACCCTCAGGTTCTTCTGCTGGCTGACTGTCTGACAGATAAACACAAATGCTCATGAGAACAGCCTGTGTATGGACAGAGGTTAGGGGGTAACCAGAGAGAGGAAAGCAGAGCTGCTGGGGCCTGTTCTGTAGCACTATACAGGGGCAAACACAGGATTTTCAAAGGGGGAATTCCTGAAAGGTCTCCCTCAGCCATGCACAATACAGTATAATAATATGGTAGGACATCATGCTGGGTACGCAAATTCCCGTCCGACCAACCAACAACAGAATCGATCAGGAGCAGTTTGGATACAGATGATAATGAGGACAGCTGACGTTGCTAATGAAGGGGAAAGTGAAGCATTCACACAGCAGGGCACACGGCTGTACTCATATCTGACTCTGTCACATTCCCCAGAGCTGCTCCATGCTCTGTACACACGCTGCTGCTCCATGCACTGTACACACGCTGCTGCTCCATGCTCTGTTCACATGCTGCTGCTCCATGCTCTGTACACATGCTGCTGCCCCGTGCTCTGTTCACATGCTGCTGCTCCATGCTCTGTACACACGCTGCTGCTCCATGCTCTGTACACACGCTGCTGCTCCATGCTCTACACACGCTGTTGCTCCATGCTCTGTACACACACTGCTGCTCCATGCTCTGTACACACGCTGCTGCTCCATGCTCTGTACACACACTGCTGCGCCATGCTCTGTACACACGCTGCTGCTCCATGCTCTGTACACACGCTGCTGCTCCATGCTCTGTACACACGCTGCTGCTCCATGCTCTGTACACATGCTGCTGCTCCATGCTCTGTACACATGCTGCTGCTCCATGCTCTGTACACACGCTGCCGCTCCATGCTCTGTACACACACTGCTGTTCCCTGCTCTGTACACACGCTGTTGCTCCATGCTCTGTACACATGCTGCTGCTCCATGCTCTGTACACACGCTGCTGCTCCATGCTCTGTACACACGCTGCTGCTCCATGCTCTACACACACTGCTGCGCCATGCTCTGTACACACGCTGCTGCTCCATGCTCTGTACACACGCTGCTGCTCCATGCTCTGTACACACGCTGCTGCTCCATGTTCTGTACACACTCTGCTGCTCCATGCTCTGTACACACACTGCTGCTCCATGCTCTGTACACACGCTACTGCTCCATGCTCTGTACACATGCTGCTGCTCCATGCTCTGTACACACGCTGCTGCTCCATGCTCTGTACACATGCTGCTGCTCCATGCTCTGTACACATGCTGCTGCTCCATGCTCTGTACACACGCTGCCGCTCCATGCTCTGTACACACACTGCTGTTCCCTGCTCTGTACACACGCTGTTGCTCCATGCTCTGTACACATGCTGCTGCTCCATGCTCTGTACACACGCTGCTGCTCCATGCTCTGTACACACGCTGCTGCTCCATGCTCTACACACACTGCTGCGCCATGCTCTGTACACACGCTGCTGCTCCATGCTCTGTACACACGCTGCTGCTCCATGCTCTGTACACACGCTGCTGCTCCATGTTCTGTACACACTCTGCTGCTCCATGCTCTGTACACACACTGCTGCTCCATGCTCTGTACACACGCTACTGCTCCATGCTCTGTTCACATGCTGCTGCTCCATGCTCTGTACACATGCTGCTGCCCCGTGCTCTGTTCACATGCTGCTGCTCCATGCTCTGTACACACGCTGCTGCTCCATGCTCTGTACACACGCTGCTGCTCCATGCTCTGTACACACACTGCTGCGCCATGCTCTGTACACACGCTGCTGCTCCATGCTCTGCACACACGCTGCTGCTCCATGCTCTGCACACACGCTGCTGCTCTATGCTCTGTACACACACTGCTGCTCCATGCTCTGTACACACGCTGCTGCTCCATGCTCTGTACACACACTGCTGCTACATGCTCTGTACACACACTGCTGCTCCATGCTCTGTACACATGCTGCTGCTCCATGCTCTGTACACACGCTGCTGCTCCATGCTCTGTACACACGCTGCTGCTCCATGCTCTGTACACACGCTGCTGCTCCATGCTCTACACACACTGCTGCGCCATGCTCTGTACACACGCTGCTGCTCCATGCTCTGTACACACACTGCTGCTACATGCTCTGTACACACACTGCTGCTCCATGCTCTGTACACATGCTGCTGCTCCATGCTCTGTACACATGCTGCTGCTCCATGCTCTGTACACATGCTGCTGCTCCATGCTCTGTACACACGCTGCCGCTCCATGCTCTGTATACACGCTGCCGCTCCATGCTCTGTACACACGCTGCTGCTCCATGCTCTGTACACACGCTGCTGCTCCATGCTCTGTACACACGCTGCTGCTCCATGCTCTGTACACACGCTGCTGCTCCATGCTCTGTACACACGCTGCGGCTCCATGCTCTGTACACACGCTGCTGCTCCATGCTCTGTACACATGCTGCTGCTCCATGCTCTGTACACATGCTGCTGCTCCATGCTCTGTACACATGCTGCTGCTCCATGCTCTGTACACATGCTGCCGCTCCATGCTCTGTACACACGCTGCCGCTCCATGCTCTGTACACACGCTGCTGCTCCATGCTCTGTACACATGCTGCTGCTCCATGCTCTGTACACATGCTGCTGCTCCATGCTCTGTACACATGCTGCTGCTCCATGCTCTGTACACATGCTGCTGCTCCATGCTCTGTACACATGCTGCTGCTCCATGCTCTGTACACATGCTGCTGCTCCATGCTCTGTACACACGCTGCCGCTCCATGCTCTGTACACACGCTGCTGCTCTATGCTCTGTACACACGCTGCTGCTCCATGCTCTGTACACACGCTGCTGCTCCATGCTCTGTACACACGCTGCTGCTCCATGCTCTGTACACACGCTGCTGCTCCATGCTCTGTACACACACTGCTGCTCCATGCTCTGTACACACGCTGCTGCTCCATGCTCTGTACACACGCTGCTGCTCCATGCTCTGTACACACGCTGCTGCTCCATGCTCTGTACACACGCTGCTGCTCCATGCTCTGTACACATGCTGCCGCTCCATGCTCTGTACACACGCTGCCGCTCCATGCTCTGTATACACGATGCTGCTCCATGCTCTGTACACACGCTGCTGCTCCATGCTCTGCACACACGCTGCTGCTCCATGCTCTGTTCACACGCTGCTGCTCCATCCAAAGTGAACAGTAGCAGGGAAAGAAGGTGGGCCATGCTGTGAGCTGCAGATATTCTGGTGTCTCAACTTATGCCTGTCCCCAGACACTGCACCGGCCCTTGTCTGTGGGGGGGATTCTGGGCAGCTGTAATCCCCCCCTGCGTTTGCCTATGCTGTAAGCAATAAGCTGCTTCTTTTCCTTCTTCCTGAGGTGCCTCAGCAGACCCCCACATGGCTTCAGTCAACCCATCGCCTTGCTTTTCCTCCGATGTAATAATCACTCCTCACTCCACCCACCCATTTTGAAAATTTATTTTAATTTTTTGTAGGCATCTTTGCATGGATTGAGCATAGTTTGCTTTCTGTTCTAAGCCCTTCCCACGATGACAAATCACACTATGGAGCCCAACCTCTTTATTTAAAAAAATAATTAGATGACATTGTTTGTACTTTCCTGCAAACAGTTGCAATATAATGTTGCGCAACATAAGCCAATTCCAATCAGAACTTAACTTTCACCAGTGGTGTTGGGAATGGGCGTAACAAAAGGGGGTGCAGAGGTAGCAACTGCATCGGGGCCCTTGGGTCAGAGGGGCCCTGAAGGGCCCTCCCTCAACTGCAGCATTCACTCTCTATTGGTCCTGTGCTCATAATAATCACTTCTATAGACACTTTGAATAGTGGTAATCACTACGAAACCACCTTCCACCCCCCTCTTGCACCTCTGACACTGTAGTTGCCATTGGCAGGCTTTGGTGCCCCGTATCAATTGTTATGTACAGAGTGCCTTGGGGGGCCCCAATGTGAAACTCGCATCAAGGCCCTCAGCTCCTTAGCTACGCCATCACCATAGCAGTCATAGCGGCTGCTATGGGGCCTGTAGCCAGGAGGCCCAGTGTGAGTGGCTGGTGAAAATATGGGGGTCTGCTGCGGGCCTCATACAGACCTTCGGCAAACCCCCTGAGATGCAGAGTAATCCATGCAGACTGTAGGAAAGAACCCACCTCTCTGGAAGCCCCTCTGGCACCAACTACTGGGCAGTACCTAATACTGGCAGTGGGGACTACCTAATACTGTGAGCCCATCTGGCTACCGATACTGGGGGTACATCTTGTTACATATACTGGGGGGAGGCTACTTAATTCTGGAGGTCCCTTTGACTACCCATACTGGGGCTCTACCTATCACTTGGGGGGGGGGGGGGGGTTGGTTGCCTTTGACTACCTATACTGGGATGTAGCTGGCACTACGTAATACTGAAGGGGGGAACCTCTGGCTACTGATACTGGGGGCTACATAATACTTGAGAGCACCTCTGGCTACCTAAAACTAATAATCATTTTTTTGAGGAGTGGGGGACACCAATATTTTGCCATGGTGCCTCATGATTTCTACCTATGCCCCTTACTGTCACCACACAGAGTATTTACTTAGGACAAGCAACTTCTGAAGGCCTTGAACCTGGTCCAGCCCATTCATCAGCCAGTACATTTTATTGGTTCCCCCGGAAACCATGAAATATAGAACATCCACATTTTAAAATGAGTCTCCAAGAACATTTTCTAACCAAACAGGAAAGTTCAAACTGTTCCCCGTGAAGTCGAGCTGACGTGAAGGCAGTTTTCACATCGAGTTAATAGAAACGTTTGGTCACTCTTTGACGATGATGATCTGGCCAATGTGTGTTTCTCTGTCCTGGAAGTGTACAAAGTGAAATGTTTCCAGACATGGATGGTGTTCAGGCATAAGTCTCTTTTCATAAACGTAGTTTACTCTTCTGAAATAAACTTGTTTTTTCCTCACGCTGAGATCATGAAGACCTGAGGTTTGTTTGCTGCAGGACACGGTTCCTCCTCAGAGCACTCCAATCAAAACACTCCAAGTTCTGTACCTCTGTGTCTACGAGTTTAACGGTCGATATCCATTTGTTGACTAGATACGGGTAAATAGAGGGGGGCAGTTCAATCTGATAGCAATTATAGGTAAATATCACGGCACTGAAAAAATTTAATAAAACGGACCTTATATAATGTTATCCCTTATTCAATCAACAGCAATTCAGGAGATGTTGCCTCGCAGACAGCACCACATGTTGCAAGTAGAATCTGTGACAATATCGTATTTAAGTACATTCCACTTTGGCTAAAGGGGTGCAATTTATGGGCAGCAGTATGCTGTTTTTGGCAACGACTTCTGTTGCTTCCATCCTCGCTACTAAAAGCCCATGTTTCTGCATCCGTGTGTTGTCATAGTGCGCATGCACAGGTCCCCGGCTGTGACCATGCGCACAGTCATGGCCCAGCACATTACTACCACCAGGGGCGCTGCTAGAATCCTTAGAGATCCGGGGCACTTTTGGGCACTTCAAACGAAAAATGGGTGTGGTCACGTAACAGAATGTGGGTGTGGTCATGGGTGGGGCAAAACCTACATGAAATTATCAGCGGTCTAAGTAGGCTTGCCCAGCAAAATGTTGGTTGAAGCCCCCTTTTCCATTAATACAAAAAGCATATCACATACATAGGCAGGCAGAATCAGATGCTAGGAGCTCTAGCGTCTGATTCATTCTGAGACACTAGGGGGAGAAGCCCAGAAGAGAAGATGTCTGCAGAATCTGGAGACCAAGCGGCCCAAGGCGAGTACTGCCACCTGTCTCTGCCTGAGGGACATCCGTGGCATGTGCCACTGATCTTTGGGGCTAGGAACGCCCCTGATCACCACGTTCTAGCACCTGTTAGAGAAACGGGCCTGATTGTCTAGTACAATTATTGAGTGACCTTTTTTTAAATCTATATATACATTTTTGTTTTAGGGCCTACAATTATGTGGCAACTGGCAAGTTTTTCAAAGTAATGGGCCATTAACCTTGCAAAACTCTGTTTACAATCACCTTAACCCTTTACCAGTCAATTTATTTACAGGCTTGCAAGTGCTCCAAGCGTTTTTATTTTATCACTTTTTTAATGTATTTGTTACATTTCCTTGCTACTAATCAGTACTGCTGTAATGTGTGTTTACTTGTCACTAGGGGGCAGTGTGAGAAAGTAACAGAGGACTTCTGCTTTCAGTTTCTATGTCCTCTGCTAGCAGAGAGACATCAAAGCATTCTATTAAAAACTTCTTTGAAGAGAGGCGCCAAAATAGGATAAAAGCGTCTAAAAAACGTTTAAAAAGGGGGAAGCGGTGGACTTACCTCCCTCGAAACTAAACAGACAGGGATTAATTATTTATATCAAAAATAACATTTATTGAACGAACACTCCACTCTGCAACGCGTTTCGTGGGCACAACCCAACTTCATCAGGAAATAAAAGGAGCAACTCCAAAATGTCTGTAGCGTGGCCGCTCGGCCACGGAGAGGTGCTCGGCCAGGTTATAATTCTCCCCACCTGTGATTACAGTGGTTGCCTTGGCGGCAACCTACTTTTGTGAGTATAAAATTTGTTAAATTGTGCAATATATCCTTGTCCCTTTAATACTACACTATATCGGGCTCTCGGTCTACTCCTTCTTCTCGTTTACAATCAAAGCATTCTCAGAATTTACAGCAGGACGAGTTCTGCCGGCTGTGGATAAAAAGCAGTGCACTTACCTCAAACAAGATCATTCCTATTACCAGCTAATGGGTCAAAGGAAACCAGAGAGCAAGGATACTTACCTTTTTATACATACCTGGGGCTTCCTCTAGCCTCATGCACACAGATCGCTCCCACACCGGCGTCCTCAGCCTTCTCCTGCACCGGTACCGGGTCCCGTAACTTCCTCCAGTCTGCGCAAGAGAAGTGCGCTCTTTACGTATCTCTCCAGCACATGCTTCTCCATGAGTTTGAATTGACATGATGACCATCACTACCCATCTCTATCTGGGATTGGCCTAGGTCTTCTGCATTGGTCACTGTCCTGATGAAAAAAGCCTGGATGTATGTGGTCAAATGTCAGAGGCGTAGCTATGGGGGGGGCAAGGGGGGACACATGTCCCTGGGCGCAGCACTGTAAGGGGGTGCAGAGCATTTCACCGCACCCCCAAGTGAGTGAGAGGCAGCTCGCTGGTTGCCCGAAGTGCCCCCGCTTCTCTCCTTACCTCTGCAGAGAAGTGCAGAAGTGTCAATAGCAGCAGAACAAGGGGGGCACATCTGGCTAACTATAGGTGGTACATTACCCTCTAAATGAGGGTAAGGGAGGTACATCTGGCTATCTAAAGGGGGGGGGGGCACATTAGGCTATCTAAACTTGGGAGGGGGGCACATCTGGCTATCTAATCAGCATTTGTACATTTGGCTCCACCCACAACCACACCCACATTCTGATGCATTGCCATGCCCGGTTTGTCCAGGAGGTGGGGTGCAAAAACCGTCTTTGTCCCCGGGCGCTGAAAAGCCTAGCTACGCCTCTGTCAAAGGCAAAACAACAGACTGCAGGGGATAGTGTCATTTTTTAAGAGTATTAGTGGCAAAGGTATGCTATAAAAAGATCACCTCAAAAAGAACACCTTAAACATAGCACAATTTGAGCAGAAATAACTCTGACAATCATAATTGCATCTTGATAAATAGTCCCCTTAGGGTTCCAAACCACTCTGCTATTAGAAACTTTGATTTAGACCAGAGTTCTTCCTTAAGACAGTAGCCTTTCAGAAAACGTATAGAGCAAATTGTGGGTCACCACCGCCGTCTCCAAATTGTTGATTTTGGCCAGAGGAGTGTTTTTGCGCTCTGATGAGCTGCAGTGCGCTTAAATAATCTTGTTTATCGGACATCAGGAATGCACTCCCAAAGCACATGCACTGTTTGCCAGGAATCCTCCAAATCAAACAAAGTGCCCCAGAGCGGGCACACAGGGGGAGTGCAGGGAAGGGGCGCAGAAGGCTGCCAACTGTGGCAGTAATTTTCCACCCAGACACTCATCAAAGCCCTGAAATGCTGATATGACCTCCGAGCGAGACACAGAGCACAAGAGGGGCTGAGCAGGCCAGAGAACATAGGATGAAAGGGGCTTAGCTGGCTGTATAGACTCTGCCACCTTGCAGGGCGTATTGTGCCAAAGAAAAGCGCTGTCTGGAAAGACGACTGTAAGTATGCCTGTAGTCAATTTCTGAATTAACACGTGGAGGAAAAGGCATTGTTTAAAGCCTCAGTTCACCATCCAAGGTTTTTTTCAATAAAGTAGAGGTGAATGGGGGACTCACACACCTATCATATTTGATGCAGCTGTTCCATAAAAATCCCCTTTGGAAGAGTCAATCATGTGACCCAGCTATCACTCAGAAAACTATCAGCTGCAAGGAGAGTGGGAGGTTCAGCTAGTGAGCAGCTCTCACCCCACAGCACAGCACAAAGTAGATAACCTGGCCCCACCCATCTCCTCACTTGTCTGCTGAGAGATTGACTCTTGTGGGCCAGCACTGCAGCTTAGAATTCTCATTATCTTCCAGTCCAGTTAGTCTTTGATTAGTGCATAATAAAACATTTAATTCTGTAGTATTTTTATAAAAGCTACGTGTACCTCCCTCTCGTCACCCTGCCTTGCCAGCAATGAGAAACCATTTCTCACTGTTCTTTTTATATTTTTAATTGATTGGTGGTTCTGGGCTGATTTGCATATAGAGAAATTAATATGTCTCCATTTATCCCCAGGTGACCTCTCGGGGACTTTATTGTTTAGTGTGTCTACGCACATCAAATTTTGAATGGCCAATTTTATCACCTCCGTGTAGTATGAGGACCAATAGATTTTGAATACTATAAACAGATTGTGTAGATAAACTATCATACTACATGGGAGTGGTCAAATTGGCCGTTTATTGGCCAAGCAAAATTGGATATGTGTAAGCACCCTTAATGTACACATATACAAGGCATGTCCCCCACGTTAGATTCTCGGCAGAGGCAGTCGATATCTGCTGCCTCGGCTGTCTTTGATCTACTAAACTTTTTTTCAGTACAAGTTCCATTTCAGACGCTGAGAATGTCACGAAACTCTTTTTGATGCTCTTTTATTCAGCATTACCTGTAATAGAATATTCCCCTTTAATTACTCTGCTGTGACAGAGAATTCATTATCTGGAAAGGGATTTGATTTGGAAAGTCTAGTCTTGCTTGAACAGAGAGCGTTCCAGGAACAAGTCTGATCATAACCACAGCAGACACTTCACAACTAGACTGAAGCCAGACCTGGAAGGAGAGAAGTCGTGTAAAGTGGACTGAATTCTGTTCACCGCACTTTGCTTCTGTTCCTATAGCATTAAAGAACTGTAGCAAAAGGGCTATGGAAGCTGCCATATTTATTTCCTTTTAAAGAAAACCTGAACTGAAAATTAAAAGTCAAAATAATCATACACAAGTCATACTTACCTTCCATGTAGTCTACTCCTCGGTGTCTTTCTCCTGCCCCACGTCCTATTTGTTCACTGTGATCAAGGGAATTTTCCATCCTCCATTTTGAAAATGGCCATTACCCATAACCGCTTTCTGGTCAGCACACAGTTACACTGTAACATCGCCCTCTTGAGCCATAGGGAAACATGGACATTACCTGGTACATCAGTTTTCCTCTCAACTATAACTGACAGCAACTGATATTTTACTGACAGCAACTGATATATTTCAGATCTGACAAAATATTGTCAGAACTGGAAGGGATTATTGTCAGAAGAGAATGGTGAGTTTCTGAGAGGAACTGATGGCAAGGTAACTATGTAATGTTCATTTGAAGTTACCTCATGTGCTTATTTTAAATATTTTTACTCAGTACAGGTTCCCTTTAAGTTCCCTTTAAGCACTACCAGTTGCCTGGCAGCCCTGCCGATCCTCTGCCTCTAATACTTTTAGTCATAGCCCCTGAACAAGCATGCAGCAGATCAGGTGTTTCTGACAATACTGTTAGATCTGCCAAGATTAGCTGCATGCTTGTTTCTGGTGTGATTCAAACATTACTGCAGCCAAATAGATCAGCAGTACTGTCAGGCAACTGGTATTGTTTAGGTGACCCTGCTTAACCTCTGCCTCTAATACTTTTAGCCATAGCCCCTGAACAAGCATGCAGCAGATCAAGTGTTTCTGGCATTATTGTCAGATCTGCCAAGATTAGCTGCATGCTTGTTTCTGGTGTGATTCAGACACTACAGCAGCCAAATAGATCAGCTGAGCCATCAGGCAACTGGTATTGTTTAAAAGGAAATCAATACGGCAGCCCCCATAGTCTTTTCACTACAGCTGTCCTTTAAATAAACCTGAGACACTCAAAGGATAAGTGAACTAGTAGTAAGTGCATTCGGAATTTGGTAGAATTTGATTGGTCCGTTTTCAAGCTGCAGAGAGAATTTGCATAATCCTGCACCATCTCATTCACCAACTTTAATGACTTTTTAACTCCTTGGTCTTCATCAGGGGTGGTCAGTGACATGCTAATCATTTTAAGTTGGTGCAAATATTATGCTAATTTTATGCAGATTAGTAAATTTCCAAGCTGTACAAATATATTAGCATACATTTACATCAACACATTCATTTGTTTTCAGTGTTTTTGTTTTTTTTTTAAACTCAATATTGTAATGCAAAGGGCCCTATGGAAGCGCTCGCCCTTGCTGGGTGTATATTTAAACCCTAATCAACCCACAATTGAGCAAATTGAATTCTATTAGTGATCAGGGTGATATGTGAATATATACTGGATATAGACAGGCAGTGCTGGATGGTAATGGGCTAAATGTACTTTACAAACCGCACTATAACTCCCTTCCTCTCCATTGTGGACAATCACACGTGACCACGTGACACCTAAAGTGATAAAAACAATGGAATCCAGACTACGGTTCCCAGCATCCTTAGATTACATGAGGAGGCGGGGCTTGTCGTTCACAGGAAGTAGTCAACTGTAAGAGACCGCCTGTTGCTAACAGGAAGCTACAAAGTAACTGTCTTAGGACCAGGGACCCTCTAGAAAGTGATACGTCTCAAACTCGATTTACCTGGGGGCCGTAGGAGACAAAGTCAGGATGAGGCTGGGCCGCATAAGGAATTTCACAATCACGGCGCATCGCCGCCTCTGCCCGCCCCTCTCACTCTTCCTTCACAGAGAGGGGCGGGAAGAGGCGGCGATCCGTGCGGCGATTGACGTCAGGAGGGGCAGAGCTGAAGCTGAAAGCTCTGCCCCTTCCAGGAAATGCCGGCGGGGCTCTTCAGCCCTCGTTTAGCGGCGGGGATGCGGCGGATTACTTGGGAGCACTGAAGCGAACTATAAGGAAGCTTTTGCCGGCGAGGGCCACAAAATATTGTATTGAGGGCCGCAAATGGCCCGCGGGCCACGAGTTTGAGACCCCTGGTCTAGAGATTCCTAGTCAGATTGTGTTTACTGTACAGTGCTTCCAATTACCGTTTCAGGGTTTTGTTTTGTTTTCTATTTAAATACATTTTATACAAGTGTCCTGATGTCTGGCTTCCATCTGTAGCCCCACCCCCTAGTGGAAAAAGTCATAAGGGCTTCTCTGGCACCAATCAGAGAAGTGCCTGTGGCCTCTTCTGCTAGGGGGTGGAGCAACGGGCAGAAGCTGGACATCGGGATAACAAACCTTTTTTAAAAAACAAAATGTTCGGACCCCAGATCAATGAAAAATCGCTTTGAAATAAAAGGCGATATTGCAGCGCTTCCATACATTGCATTGATTGTAAATGCAACCAAAATGCTGCATGTCCTGCCTAATCGCAATCGCACTAATGGGTTCACCGCCATTGCAATACATTGGCAAATCGGTTTTTGGAATCATGTCGGATGTTGGCGATCCAAAAATGCGGACAAAATGGATCTAGTGGGTCCCAGGCCTGAGGCTGTTTAGACGGGCTTTAGAATTGTAAAAGTTCAGTTACAAAAGTGATACTTTTAATCTACAATTAACAACATGATTGCCTGGGGAATTTCCCTCCTTCATCTGTGGCTTCAATCGTTTTCATTGGGATTTGTGGTTTGCTTATAAAGCAGTCTTCAATCACCACCTCAGTCATTTATTTTGAAGTAAATGGTTTTTTAATGTGTGTGGCTGGTCTATGCTCCCTTTCTGCTCTTTTGTCAGGGGAAGGATACAGCGTTCTGGTTTTAGAGTTTTTATTATTATTTATTTATTTATTTATAAAGCGGAAACATATTCAGTGGCGCTGTACAATGTAAGAAAACAAACAAGGGATACATAATGATACAGACAATGATATACATCAAATATGAACACAAAATACAGAACTGCTGATTACAATAGCAAAATTAACATGACTAAAATGTATAAATGTCTAACAGTGTGCAAGCAATTACATTAATAACAGTCCATGACACAAAAGGGTGAGAGCCCTGCCCTTGCTAGCTTACAATCTAAAGGAATGGGGTGGAAACAAGAGGTGGGGGAAGTATACAGTATATATACAGGCAGTGCGCAATTAGGTTATTTAGTGGGTGCATGGCCTAAGCTAGAGAATATGCCTGTCGGAAAAGGTGGGTTTTGAGAGAGCATTTAAAGATTTCAAAGGTGGGAGAGTGACGGATGTGTTGTGGAAGGGCATTCCAGAGGAGGGGTGAGGCACGTGAGAAGTCTTGTACACGTGAATGTGAGGAGGTAATTGTAGAAGAGGATAAAAGAAGGTCGTGAGCAGATCTGAGATTGCGGTTGGGTTGGTATCTGGAGACTAGTGAGGAGATGTACAGGGGAGAGAGATTGTGGAGAGCTTTGTAGGTTAGGGATAAGAGTGAATCCTCTGGTTAATTGGTGGCCAGTGAAGAGCTTGACGGAGAGGGTCAGCACTCAGCAGAGGAAGAGCGAGAGGAGAGATGAATGAGACAAGCAGCAGAGTTCAGTACAGAATTGAGCGGTGCTAGTCGGTTAGTTGGAAGTCCACCAAGCTACTTCCCAGTAATCAGAAAGGAACACGACTTGTAAACAGGAGGCTGCAGTGGCGTTTGGAGGAATGGATAGTCTGCAGCTGTTCTGCAGAGTAATAGTTGTCTTCAGGGCCGCTTCTAGACTTTATGATGCCTGAAACACACTTTGGAGGATGTCACTGCTACTGAACGAGTGCAGTGATTGGCCCAATAACAGTGCCGTGGCCACGCCCACAAGACCATCATGCACCAGGAGGAGCAGGAGGTGGCTGTGATTGGCCGATCTGGTGCCGTAAAGTAGTAGTATCTGGCCGCACTCCCCTAGTCGTATGTAAGGTGCACTCCATTTATGGGCTTGAAGACGGGCTGCTGCCAGAAACAGCATTAGGCCAGTGTCTGTCGCCATGCTTTGAGACACATTTTTCTGGGAAGTGCGGATCTTGGACTCCCTCACGGACTCTTTATGCAAGTTGGCCAGCAGGCATTTCATGGACTTTGGGTGTCTTTGGCACCTCTCTACTGCAAGTTGCTGGTCCTTGTTGTACACAAAGTGCGTTTTTGGAAACTTCTTTATATTAAAAGAGCTTAAAGTCTTGCATCATATTACTGAGTGTGCTGATCCTTCTGCTATACAAATGGCCGATTTGGTGCCAGCACCCTGTCTGATTGCTTGCCAACACTTCACCACTGACTGCCCGTGGTGATCTCTAGCCGGTGATGGGGTTTTACCTTAGCATGCCTTGATAAGAGGCGACACCTCACCTGCTTATAATGTCATAGGGAAGGGTAGCAGGTGCCACTGGTGGAATGAGGGCGTGGATTCAGGATGTGTGGATGAGGAGGGTAGTGTGCGTGTCATGAAAGCGGGCAGGAGGGTGGAGAGGGGGCAGGTGCCACTGGTTGAATGAGGGCAGGGATTTGGGGATGTATGGATGAGGAGGGTAGTGTGTGTGCCAGGATGGCGGACGGGAGAGTGGAGAGGGGGCAGGTGCCACTGGTTGAATGAAGACGTGGATTCAGGATGTGTGGATGAGGAGGGTAGTGTGCGTGCCAGGATGGAGGACGGGAGAGCGTAGAGGGGCAGGTGCCACTGGTGGAATGAGGGCGTGGATTCAGGATGTGTGGATGAGGAGGGTAGTGTGCGTGCCAGGATGGAGGACGGGAGAGCGTAGAGGAGGTAGGTGCCACTGGTGGAATGAGGGCAGGGATGTGTGGATGAGGAGGGTAGTGTGTGTGCCAGGATGGAGGACGGGAGAGCGTAGAGGAGGCAGGCGCCAGGTGGCCACAACTGTTTGTCTAAACACCTCCCCCTGGATTTTCCCGCCTGAATCCTGTGGTTCAGGTGGCTTCATGGTAGACCCGCCCCTGGCTGTCACCTGCTTTGTAAATATAACTGCAGCCAGCAGGAAACGCAGAGCACATGCTGGAGGGCTTCGGATCTCTAAATGACTCCCATGATGCTTTGTATGAGTAAAAGGCCAATGTTAGACAAGTCTCTTTTTTTAGAGTGGAAGATGCCCTCCTCACCAATGAGAATATTCCACTTACTCTGTCCAGACAAGAAGGTGTGTTAGGGTTCTGGTACTTTCACTCTGATACGTTGAGTTGCATTTTACTGTTATACTGATACTGTTTTCATAAATAGTTTTATGTAAAATGGGGCCCTGGGTAAGAAGGAACATGGACCCCCAAACTCCTCCCCACATATAGGGGTATTAGCGACCTTTTTGTGCCCCCAACCCCATATAGCAATATTAGATGTCCTTTTGTCTCTCACTTGTCCCCCAATAGCAGTATTAGGTGGCCTTTGTCAGCTCCATGAAGCTGCCCCCTCCCTCCCCCAACAATCAGCACAAATGAAAATTCCATCATATTTAGTTAGTGCTACATTTGTGCCCATTTGTGCTGCTTTTGTTTTTAATTGTTCCCCCCAAACAATAACATAACCCGGCCCCCATACAACAAGCCTACAGAAATGACGTGGTTGGATAGTGCTGGGTTTGTGCTCACGTATGCTGCAAAGATCAGCATTCTACTTTTTATAGTTTTTGAGATATTCAAGTTTTTGTAAAGGTCAAAAGTTCACTCAGACCTTGCACTGTTGTAGGGGGGGCTGAGTGGACTTTTGACCTTTACAAAATTGCCGTTGTCCTGACACCTCCCCCACCGGGACTGCCACACGTACTGTATCACAAGAACCCAGCCCCACGTTCTATCACATAGCTGATGGTGCACAACATGCCTCTTGGTGTGCTAGAAACACACAATGCAATTTTCCTTGACGGGTGATCGAATGGGAAATTGTAAAACATGTGTACATGTCGAAACTGCTCCCGATTGATAAAAGAATCAATTTTCCAATGATGACTTTGCAAAATTGATTCCATTCTCGATTGGAACAGATCGGACATGTTGGAGATAATCAGCCGATTCCCGTAGATCGGACGGGAAATCGCATCGTGTGTTGTCAGTATTAGAGGTCCTTGGGCCATATCCTATTCAAGGTGATAAGTAGCTTGCAGATACGAGCTACTTATCACCTCACCATCGCGCGAGGATTACTGGCAAATCCTATTGCCCATATCCTTCACGCAATGGCCAATCGTTAGGGAGCATTACTCAGGTGAAAGCTCCCTATTACCGGGCGATGGGGAGTGAGGTTTACGCTGTGGTGCTGTCCTTCAGCACCACGGCCTCACTCCCCAAACATGCGCACTCACCCGCCGATCATCGCCGACATCTTCCGCCGCAGCATCTGGGGCTAGTAACATGTGCGGCGACCCGATGGGGAGCTCTGGGGGTCTCCTTATTAAAGGAAACACCCAGATGCTGCGATGGCGGCGATGATCGGCGGGTGAGTGCGCATGTTTGGGGAGTGAGGCCGTGGTGCTGAAGGACCACTCCCCAAACATAGACAACTCAAGCTTTTATTTGAAGGGGGCAAAGATGTCAGCCTCCATGCCTTTCACTTCAGATATATATTAAAACATAACTGTACTTAAGCTCATAAAGATAACTGTTTGTCCAACAAAATACATCAAAGTGTAAACTGGCCCTCCCATCTAGTATGTCTGGATATGGAGAAGGGGCATCTGTGGTCTACTGCTATTCCAATCCACGCTGGCAGTGGTAAAATGTCATCAGCAGTGGCGTAGCCAAGGAGCTATGGGCCCCGGTGCGAGTTTTACATAGCAATTGATACGGCGCACCAAAACCTTCCAAGAACAACCAACCACAGTGTCAGTACACTTATGCTGGGAATACACAGTTTGTTTTTGAGCCATTTAGATGGCTCGATAGATAATTTCCGCCATGTCTGATCTCCCGCCTGATCGTTTCGCCGCTCAATTCCGCTTTGAACACAATGGAAAAAGATAAGAAAAACGAGCGGAAGATGAGAGAATCACCTGCGGAATCAAGCGGTAGAATCGAGCCGTGTATGCCCAGCATAAAGGGATTGATGATTAATATTCAAAGCATCTATAGACGTAATTATTTACCAGCAAAGAACCAAAAAAGAGCTAATACTGCAGTTGAGGGAGGATCCCTCTGGCCCAAGGTCCTCTGCATCCCCTATTGCTAGGCCACTGGTCATCAGCTAAGCTACCTAAACAAGCTAAGAGGCAGACAGGAGACTGGAAAGCATCTAGAACAGGGCAGGGGTATCAAGCTCAAATACAAAGTGGGCCGAAATTGTACACCAGTGACCTAGTCGCGGGCCAATCTAGATGTCTGTTGGGCACCATCCTCCCTTATAAAGTTCCCAGGTGGCCCCCTTCCCTATACAATCCCCTGGTGTTTAGTGCTTTACCCCTTCCTCCCCCATATGGCTTCCCTGGTGATCTAGGCCTACACCTCCAATATAACTTCCCTGGTGCTCTAGAGTGGGCCAAACATAATGCAAAGTGGGGAAACCACTTGAGGGCCAAATTTAATGGCTGTGAGGGCCAGATTTGGCCCGCGGGCCGGAGTTTGACATGTATGATCTAGAATGATATGGATAACAGGTTGCTAACAATAGATGTGTGTTTTTCTCACATTTGCTTTGCCCACGTCTTGCCCCAATGTCCTCCTTGTTTCTAACCTGCAATGCTTGGTTTCGTTTCAGGTCTGGTAGCACAATGAGAGTCTGGATCTTCTTCGTCCTGTGCCTGGCTGGCAGAGCACTAGCTGCACCTGTAAGTGGCTTCTGTCCTGTAGTTACAGTACATAGTATTAGCTGCATCCTATCCATAAGTAAATCCATTCCCTCTCTCTCTCTAACAGCAACAGGATGCTTTGCCAGAAGAGGAAGAGGTCATTGAAGATGTAGTAACAGAGGTAAGGATACCAAAATGAGCTAATGCCGCCCCAATTAACTTTCAACTCTCAGGCCTTGTTCACATTGCGTTCGGCTCGCGTGTCCATCTGCGTTGGGCTGTTTTTGAGGTGTCTTTTCGCTTGGGTGGGCGATTTGTTTTTGTGCTTTGCGGTTTTCTAAGTGTTTTTTTCCGAGCGGTTTTGTAATTCACTCCCTGACGTAAGTCAGGAAGGGAACTCTTTCACCCGGAAAAGAATAAATACAATGTATTTATTCTTGAAAACGTGAATGCAATCGCTGCACAAAGCGGTTTTGTGAGCGTTCTCCTATACCTTCCGTTATAGCAAAAACGCCCCAAGAATGGTCCAGGCGCCGCTTTACTGAACGGACAGCGCACGACCCGTGCTTATATGAAACTTCACATAGAGATTCATTGCGCAAGCGCTTGGTGGGTGATTTTAATAATCTCCTGTGTGTAAAAAAAACCCCGAAAACGCCTGCAGTGTGAACAAGCCCTCAGTGTAAATCATCTGTTTTCTTGCTGTAGGTCTGCACATGAGAGTATAAGAAGCCAACAGGTGATGAAACATTAAACATTACAGAATCTATGTGGGACTGCAGACTAAGGGTTGGAACCCACTAAGAATTGCAAGTGCTGTGTGCAGCGATTGCTGGGCCGCTTGTGATCGCGTTTCACTCTGATTAGAAGCGATGTACAGGAAACTGATTAGCTTTTTTTAAAATAAACTTTATTATACTTACCAAGTGTTCCGATGTCCAAGTTCCCTCCGTAGCTCCGCCTCCACTGGAAGAGGTCATAGGTGCTTCTCTAGGACCAATCAGAGAAGCGCCTGCTGTGACCTCCGTTAGGGGGTGGGGCCACGGGCAGAAGCTGGATATCGGAACACTTGGTAAGTATAATTAACGTTATTTAAAAGTCCAAACGCTCTGCCCACAAATTGAACGCGATTTTGCAACATTTCTATACGTAGCATGTCCTGCGATTGCGAATTAGCTCTAATCGCAATCGCACCAGTGGGCTCCCCACCGTTTAAATACATTGGCAAAGTGTTTTTTTGGAATCGCTGGCGATTGTCGACGATCCAAAAACGCTGCCAAAATCGCCCTAGTGGGTTTCAGCCCTAAGGAAGAGGCCTCACTTGCGTATGTGTAAAACACTGGTGGTTTTACGCGGGCGATTTTTTGCACACACGTTAGCCACTATAGACTGCCGACACCTGCTAGCAGTCTATGGGAATCACAAGCACGTTGCAATTGTATGTAGCAGGGAATCCGTTTTTTAAGCATGCGAAAAATCACAGACTTGCGAACGAACGCATTGTGCATTGCCCTTGAGGAGTATTGCGTGCAATTTCACATATAAAATTGCATGCATATAGGCAGTCAGTCACTGGAGTTACCAGGTTCAGATCACTAAGGAGAGGTACAGGTGGCAGGGTTGCTAGGAGGGGGTGGGGGGGGGGGGTGCATCAGTAGCGAGTACCAGGCTGCCTGCGATCTGCTGCAAACGAACAGGTTAGTGCAGATTTATGACATTTGTATATTTCCACAGGAAGCAGTAGTTGGAGCAAATCCAGTGCAGGTGGAGGTTGGCGAGTTTGACGAAGCAATCGCTGAAGATGAGGAAGAGGAGGAAGGTACACCTGAGAGTAAGTCTTCAACCATTAACCATCTGATGTGATCATTCTCACTAATTGCCGTCATATAAACAACTATTAAGCTGTTTCTTTTTCAAAACGACATAGAACAATCTAATCCCCACCATAGTCATATGTATGTATCGTGTAGTGTATATTATGTAGTCTAGGGCTAATTTAGGGGGAAGCCAATTAACTTATCTGTATGTTTTTGGGATGTGGGAGGAAAGCGGAGTGTCTGGAGGAAACCCACGCAGACACAGGGAGAACATACAAACTCTGTGCAAATAGTGCCCCAGCTGGGATTCAAACCCGGGGACCCAGTGCTGCAAGGCGAGAGTGACAACTGCTACGCCAGTGAACCACCATGCTGGATATCAATATAGCTCCCAACTGTCCCTCTTTCCTCATTTGTCCCTCTTTCAGGACTTTGTCCCTCTTTCTATGTAAATATTTATATTTTTCTCCTAAAAATGTGATTGACTCTAAACTTTATTCTCATCCTTTAAATTGATATATTACTAATTGTAAAATGTTACTATGAAGGAAAATGAACCAGGATAGAGAGGACCAGTGTGGTTTGAGTTATAACATTTATGACTAGGGGTGTGACGGGGGTGTGATCAGAGGTGTGGCAGGGGCGTGGCTTAAGTGTCCCTCTTTCTCATCTCAAAAAGTTGGGAGGTATGTAACTAAATTCAGACATCTAAAGGTGCCTGAACAATATATCTCGTATTCCTGTCTGAAGACTTTAAATGCAGCCCTCAATACTCTAAAACCCAAAACAAACTCTGATTAAAAAAAAACCCAAAAACATTTGGCCAGTTTAGTTTGCCAAGCAGGGTTAATCCAAAATGGGGATGGCCAATTGTCATAGGAGAATTTCCTCTGCAAGATGAGTTAATGGCACAATTGATTAGCAGGCAGTTGGTTTGTACTGATTGGCTGTTCTTGATCATGTGATAACGCCTCACTTTGACTTCCTGTGTAAACTGCTTATGACCAGCCAATCAAAGAAGTAAAAACTGGTCACCTGGCAAATCAGGTGCTTCTCCAATGTCCTCTCAAAGTTTTTCTGCAGGAGAAATTCTCCAAGGAGAAGGAATGCTCTCGAATTCAGAACATCTTGAGTAGAACAGATGGACATCTATCTGATAACTTCCAGCCAATGAATGGACTACTAGACTGCGATCATTTGATGTGTGTACATACCTTTCATTGTTACATTTTACGTTTTGATAAAGTAATGCTTCATTTCAGATCCATGCCTAAACCACCACTGCAAACACGGCAAAATCTGTGAACTCGATGAGTACAACAAACCAATGTGTGTCTGTCAAGACCCCTCCACCTGCCCCGAGAGCGTAGGGGAGTTTGAGAAGGTAAGACGGCAAAACCAAAGGGTCAGCACTCTTTCCGTAGCCCATGGCGAAGACCTCATTGCTAATAATCATACCATCTACAAATTAAAACATCACAATATTTATTATGTCACTCAATAAAAAAATCCAGTGACATTTCAGAGGCTGTAGGGCGGAAGGCTTGAGGAAAGTTCCCGCTATGTAGCCAAAAACTGGCTATCGGCTATATAGTGCATACATCAGACATTGGCCCGAGTACCAGATCCCGATGTATGCTGTATGGCAGAAGAGCTCTGGTGCTCAATGTATGCACTGTAGCCTGGTAGCCAGCCATGTTATCCACCAATTTTTTGCATCAACTCTACGGTGACACAAGAGATTCCTGTGTACAAACTAACCAACTCAAATGCTGAAACTGAGTCACCTACAAAGAAATAACCTTTCTTTATTTTCTGCTGCAGGTCTGTGGCACCGACAACAAGACCTACGACTCCTCCTGCCACTTCTTTGCCACCAAATGCACCCTGGAGGGCACAAAGAAGGGCCACAAACTGCACCTTGACTACATTGGCCCATGCAAATGTGAGTATATTTATATAGTCACTGACTATGTGCCAGTTATGGGGGATTTCCGAAGGGTGTATATGCTGCATTTCATCTCCGGCTCAGGCTCAGGCTAAGCTTTATAAATGTGACAAAAATAAAAATCAACATCAGAACTGCGACAAAGCTGTAAAGATAAACTTCCCATAATGCAGCGGGTCTGAAGGACAGTGTCTTCCCACAAGGGAGGAATATTGGCAATCCTAGTGCCGTAATGCTGGCTACACACCATACGTTTTTCTGCTCGATAGATGGGTTCGATAGATAATTTCTGTCCGATATTCCTTCCAATCGTCTTTTGGGTCGATTTCTCATAGAAGTGAATGGAAAAAGATAAGAAAAACGAGCGGAAGATAAGAGTATCGAGCTTCTGGGGCATAAGCCTCGTACTTGTCGGTTACTATGGTCGGAAGGAGAAGGGAGGTCGTGGTGCACAACGAAGTAGCTTCCTGTGGGCGGGGCAAGTGGCAGAATAACGAAAACAAATTATTTTGGAGGTGTCCAGTATAGTTAAATACTTAAAAAACAGTTTAAAATGGAGAGGTTATGTAGGTCTTACATCTCCCGAAGAACTAAGCTAGTATTATCTGGAAAAGCCATTTATTGCGCACTATAAAAAGGACAACACGTTTCATGGACTCTCACCGGCTTCTTCGGGACAGTATAACAATTGTGCGCAAGCTGTAAGACTTTGTTGTTACATTGACCTGTCGAAGTGAGTGAGATCCCGCGAAACGCGTCAAGTGAGAGAACGGATTTCCTGGCAGTTCAGGGGATAGATAAAAAAAGAGTCAAAAGTTCATAGGCTTTAGCTGGCTGAGACACAGAAGCACTGTGTCATTGAGCAGTGACAAAACAATAAATCTACTTTGTTAAGTTTTTACAATGTAACATTAAACCGTAGGATATATATATTTATACATACATATTTATATATAAAAAGTCATTTTTAAAAGTAGGAGGATGGATACAAGTTTTTATCTCATTAGTTTATCTCCACTTAAAGAGAGTCTGAAGCGAGAATAAATCTTGCTTCAGACCTCATAGATAGGAGGGGCACGTGTGCCCCTGCTAAAACGCCGCTATTCCGCGGCTAAACGGAGGTCCCTTCACCCCCCGAAATCCCCTCCGAGCAGCGGGGGATCTCTTCCGGATTGAGGCAGGGCTAACCGCCGCTGCCCCGCCTCACGCGCATCTGTCAGCGCGTATCTCCGCCTCTCCCCCGCCCCTCTCAGTCTTCCTTCACTGAGAGGGGCGGGGGAGAGGCGGCGATGCGCCGCTGATAGACGCGCTGGGAGGCAGGGCTGCAGCCGTTAGCCCTGCCTCAACAGCAGCAAAATCCACGACCAAGATTTTGCAGGGGGGGGTTTGGGGGGTCAGGGACCCTCGTTTAGCCGCGGGATATCGGCGTTTTAGCAGGGGCACACATGCCCCTGCTAACTATGAGACAAGAAGCGAGATTTATTCTCGCTTCAGAGTCTCTTTAAAGGACAACTGAAGCTGAAGCTGCTTAGATGGTTCAATAGATAATTTCCGACATGTCTGATCTCCATTTCAATTCTTTTGCCGCTCGATTTCTGATAGAAGTGAATGGAAAAAAATAAGAAACACGGGAGGGAGATAAAAATCGAGAGCTGAAATCGAGTGGCAAAATCGATCGAGAGCAGAAACGCACGGCAGAAACGAACCGTGTATTCCCAGCATTAGACCCAGATTAAGCATACAGCAGATCAGGTGTTTCTGACATTATTGTCAGATCTGACAAGATTAGCTGCATGCTTGTTTCTTGTGTGTGATTCAGACACTACTGCAGCCAAACAGATCAGCAGGGCTGCCAGGCAACTGGTATTGTTTAACAGGAAATAAATATGGCAGCCTCCATATCACTCTCACTTCAGTTGTCCTTTAAGGTTCACATTACAATGCACCAAGGGGAGATTCCTTGCTTTTATCCTAGCACAATCTCATCCTGAGACTAATAACATTCAGTCCATTACTTCTAGTTTGGGGAATGTAAGCCCCCTGCTCAGATTTTCCTCTGCTATGTTACGCTGGGACCCCCGGGGCACTTGCATGTTACATGACTGGTCCCAGCACGCGTAGCCCCCACAAGGGAAGATGCGATCTGCAGCTGCTGAGGGGGTGGGGGGTCAGCCGTGAGTCACGGCGTCCCCTAGGGGCTCATTCCTGCAGCGCACAGATGTGTTGGGGCCTGTTCCGCTTCTCGGAGAACATTCTGTCCAGTTCCTCCAAACAAGCCTGATCCTTTCTGAGCTCCGGCAGTTGGCTCGCTGGTGAACGTACTGAGCCCTGACCTCCCTCTGAGGGGAAATTACATTCTCTGCAGAATTACTCTTATTGACGTGAGAACTGCTCTGTTGTTAGGTCAAAACACAATACAGCAGAGTCCCCGGTATCCGACACTGGCTGGGATCGACAGGGGCGTAGCAATAGGGGCTGCAGAGGTCTCAACTGCACCGGGGCCCTTGAGCCAGAGGGGCACCACAGGGCCCTCCCTCAACCACAGTATAAGCTCTTTAATGGTCCTATGCTTCTAATGATCACTTCTATAAAGGCTTTGAATGAATGAATGATTGCACCTCTGACGCTGTAGTTGCCATTGGCAGGTTGTGGTGCGCCGTATCAATTGTTATGTATAGAGTGCTTGGGGGTGGACCATGTAAAACTCACACCAGGTAACCAGAGCTCCTTAGCTACACACCTGGGGATCGCCTAATTTCGGATACATGTGCTTGCCCCCCCCCCCCCTCCCCCAGTGCAGGATAGAATACTCACCCAGCCTCCAGCAACTTCCTGTAGCTCCTGACTGCTTCAGGTGTGTCCTGCCAGGTCACGTGACACGCCGGGAGCCGTGCACGGACGCCGGAAGCCGCCAGGAACCACAAGATGTCTCTGGAGACTCAGTGAGTATTTCATGGCTGGCAATCCCCCCCCCCCCCCCAAAAAAAAATCCCCATTACCTCCTCAGGCATGCCGGTTAGTTGAGACTTCCTGTTGCCTGAGTTCCAGATAACGGGGACTTTGCTGTGAATTGAAACCGCTAGAGATGATCAACCAGATGCTATAAATTGCAGCTTCCATGCAAATTAAATGCAAATGTATGCAAATTGTATTCACTGGCCCAAGTCCAGGCTGCATACAATTTGCCTCAAATTTGCATGCAGGACAGAATTGTAAGCAATCAATCATGTTCTACAGACCAGACTGAGCAGGTTACCGGGGCTGATCGCGGCTGAACGGCAGTCCACGCGAGGGCGGTGTGGGACAGAGATGTGTTTATGCTGCAGGAGGAAGCCCCCGGTAAGTATCAAATCTTTTGTTTTTAGGAGCTCTGGTTTACTTTAAGGATTTTCAAAAAGATGTAGGATCGTATTTAGCCTGAGTGTGATAAATAATATGTGATCACACTGACATGGCTGCTGTACATTCAGTACCGAAAGAGAAAAATAATGACCTGTTGAGCGTTCAACAACTTCCCAGCCATCATAAGTGTATGTTCAGTGTTTGTGCAGCCACACAGATGCTTTGTGATCTCTAGTTAGTTTTCAGGAACACTCCGGCTGCAGACATAACACACTGGTTTATTAGCCCTTGAATTTAACAAAATAGGGCAACACAGGTAAGGCAGGATTGGTGCTTTATGTACGCTTGTTTATCTCATCATGTCACATGTCACTTTAGTGCCCCTTTAATTGAATCAGTGCTGAGGTATGTTTATCGCTGGGGTACTGAAGGCGGGCCACTTGTTAATACCTTCTATCAACATCCACCTGTCAAAGAGAAGCAGTTTTCTGCCAGTGAGCTTGGCCCTTTGTCTGTATCATGCAGTCCTCTATAGTCTGGGCTCAGCAAACGGGATCTTCTTCCAATGAATGGAAAGTACAGTCAGCGCGGCACTTGAAACCGCTATAAAAGGCATTATTAGATTACTTTACTCAAGGGGTAAGTGATGGGGAACAAAGGCCCTATTCTGGCCAGAGATGCCTCTCCTGTAGTATGTGGGTAACAGCAGGCTGAATAATACACATTCATGTCCTCTTTACAAAGACTCCTCTGTGCAGAGACTGTGCTCTACCGAGCTGCAAATCAACAAGGACCAGACTAATAAAACCTCCTTTCAGAGGGGGGTTCCGGGGAGGCAAATGCTGCCAAATGGGGATTTCAGCTAACTTTATCCCTTCCCGCATTGTTCTCATGACATTATCTGATACTTTCCTTGTTATAAAAGGATGTCATTGGACTGTAAAACAACCCACACAGAAACACTGCAGCGAAGGGAAGAATCTGTGTATGAACATTACTTATAGAGAGGGGGGAGAGAGGGGAGGGGCCTCCAGCTGGAGGGAAACAAAAGCATTCACCCAGGAAAATCCAGCAAAGCCAACTGCTTGTGACCTGCACTTGGCACAGGAAGTTAGGGGATGTTGTACAGACATATATTCAATTGTAAATATATATTCAATTGTGAATATATTCAATGTTCATTAAAGGACGACTCCAGCGAAAAAAGTAAGCAGTTCGAATCTGACAGAACCAACAGGTTTTGGACTAGTCCATCTCCTCGTGGGGGATTCTCAGGGTTTTATTTTTTTGTTTAAGGCATTTCCTGAACGGCAATTGCTAAAACGGCAATTGCTAAAGGGAAGCTGGCTGGTATCTTATTATTTTAGCAGTTAAACTTTGACAACAAAGAAAACCTGAGAATCCCCATGAGGAGATGAACCTGTCATTTTGGTCAGATTTTTTGTTTTTCTTCATTCCGACTTCAGTTTGCTGTTCAGTGATCTAGACGAGACATCAGAGAGACAAAATCAATGCAAACAAGTGTTCAGCTCAGATTCTGCCACGTCATCATTTCACATCAAAATTGCAAAATAGTAATTCTGCATTTCTGGAAAACTCTTCATTCATTTTGCACACAACTGTAATTATGTTCTGTCATTTCGCAGAAAAATTTAAACTGTTATTCTATGGGAACGAGGCAAAAAAACGTTTTTCAAAAATCCCTTGTCACTTTTCAGAAGATCGATTTTAAAAAAATTCAAAGAAAAATTGTTTTTTAAGCTCGGTAAAATGACATTTTGCTGCCGCATACTTCAGCAGAATACAGAGTTCCAAGCGTTGCATACAGATTTTTTACATTTTAAAGCAAACCAGTAATTGTATAAAGAGAGCAAGTTACATATTTACTTTGGCAAAGAGCTGGATCAACCACAAGGAAACTCAGGCAGTTGCCTAGGGCCCGGAGAGTGTCTAGGGGCCCCGGTTTATACAAGCCCCCAACAAATCTTACCAAAAATGCTAGGTGGCCATCAAAGGTGGGCCTAAAGTTGTTGCTTGCCTAAGGGCCCTATTTCACCTTAATATGTCTCTAGAGGTCAGCCTCTGGATCCTCTAGATCAAGGGTCCCCAAACGTTTTGGGTGGAGGGCCGGGTCAAGATACTTCAAACTGCTGGGGGGCCGGAGTATACATGAGATGATGTAGAAATCTTTGTGGGCCGGACAATGAAGCATACCCAGGTGACAATCTGTGGTCCAATTGGACAGCAGTGTCACCAGAAGTGGAATTTGATTGGAAGCCAGCAAATTACTGCTTTCTGGCTTCCATGTGGATGGCTGGTGCCAGCACTGCTATTCTATATGCAGACCACCAATATTTAAAGATGTAGCTGACCGCATCTATAAGTAATACATTTTGTGCATGGGGACCAGTAAAAAAGCCTCAGGGGGCCACATTCTGCCCGCGGGCCTTAATTTGAGGATCACTGCTCTAGATACTCCTCCTTGAGATCACCGATCCAGTGCTAGGACCCTCTAGACATTTTCGATTACAGCAGGGGATTTGTTTTCTAGAAATATCAGCATAGAGGTGGCAAGCCTTGGGTGTGGCCTCTGCTAAGGGGGGTGGAGTTTAGTGCTTGAGGTTTTCCATGCCCATAGGCTCCTGAGATGTAAATCCAGCCCAAGTTCCTGATGAAGTATTCTAGCTGTATGAAAAACAAAAAAGGATTGCGAGCCCCAATAGTGCAATATGTCAGTTCCATGAGTGTGATAAATAATATGTGATCAGATATACTCACAAAGATGAGTCACCTCCGGTAGCCACTAAGTAGGCAGGCGAGGAGATTAGACCCAACCCCACTTGTTATAAAAGATGTCGCTCTCTGTCGAAGTGGAAAAAAAGGGGGTAACACCCCTCCACCAAGGGTGGGCTCACAAAATAAATAGAATGTTCAAACAGAGGAGCCAGATAAGAATAAAAAAGGTTAAGAAGCGTTTTTAAAGGGAGGTAGTGGTGGGCTTACCTCCCACAAGTAGACTCAAGAGTCAGTTTTCACTGAAAAGTTAATTTTATTCAAGGTAACGGCACAAATATGCAACGCGTTTCATGAGTGATATCCCGCTTCATCGAGGAGCTGCTAGGAACAAATACAGTATACACACGCTAGGAACTTATTTACATTAATAAAATCAAATTACAATGGTAAAGACCCAATATTATGCCAAAAATTGGTACATCGTATATGATAATACAGCTCTACAGTAGCTGTATGAAAGCTGTAATGGGCGACGTGTAACAGATGCACTAATATTGCCGTGCTTATTTTTTGTCCTTGTGGAGCAGTTATATCATTTCTTCCTAAGATCTGTAACATGTTGTTGTTTTGCAGACATTCCCGCCTGCATGGATGCCGAACTGAGCGAGTTCCCTCTGCGTATGCGTGACTGGCTGAAGAACGTCCTGGTCAGCCTATACGAGCGCGACGAGGACAACAACTTACTCAATGAGAAGCAGAAGCTCAGGGTAGGACCTCTCAGATGAACAGAAACATATGCCTACATACACACTGTCACCAGTCATGTCCAGGGAAAATGATCACGTTATAATGCAGAAACTCTCTTTATAGGAGAACTTATGATGAAGCCTGATTACTGAACAATTAATTTATAAAGCTTGTTACAAAGATTTGGTGCTCTACAGAAAGTCACTGAGGTTTGATGCTCTACACAGAGATTCACTGTGATTTGGTACTTTGCGGAGTCACTGAGATTTAGGGTCATATCCTATTGCTGAACTTAGCGCTGGCGAGTTCTTAATTTAGGTGATGGGGCATTGCCTAATCCTATTAAACTTAAGACCCCCCCCCCCCCCGGCAGAAAAGAATTCGCTTGGGCGATATACTCGCTCAGCGAGATCTTTGCACAGTATCAAGTTATCCTTTTCATGTCTCCAGGAAGTGATGCTTACCAGCAGACATGAGCATTAGCTTAGAGTTGCAAAGAGCAGGTCTAAACCAGCTAACGCACGTCATTGCCGCAGCATCTGGGGGTCTCCTGTAATAAGGAGACCCCCAGAGCTCTCCGTCGGGTTGCCGCACATCTTAGAAACCCCCCACGTAGCTCTGCCCGGCATCCCTGTCATTATCCATACCGCCGCTAATCACCCAATGCCTCTCGCCGCAAGATCCATTGCGTAATTACAGTGTATCTATCACTAATTACTGTGCGCCTAGGAGTCCGAGCAAAGCATTTTTGAATGTGAAGTCGGGGCTCCCCATTGGACCGCTGTCTGAGTCATTTTATTTTAGAACTTTATAGCTTCTCTGTCTGAACTGTCAGCTTCAAAGGTCATGTCACAGCCCGACGCTTGGATTAGACGCTAACGTCAATAGGACAGTTGTCAGTCTGCCTCTCTCTGCAAGCTCTGCTGTCAAGGCAGCCACTGTGCACTTTGCCAGGAATTCAGGAGAACAGACCTAAGAATAACATTATGCGGTGTAAATAGATGCTGTTATGGCCACTGGTCAGTCCTTCAGTCACAGGAAGTCCGTCCTTCCCTCCGGTCAGTGCACAGTTGTGGAGATGGTGGTAGAGCTCCCGGAATGTTTTCCTGGGCTTTGCCGCAGTAAATCACTTTCACTGTTCTGAGTCCAAAACTGCAAACGTCATTTCGTTTTCCAGGTTGTTTATTTCTTATTCCTTAAAAATACTTCCCTGGATCCTGACTAGAGATGGCCCGAACGGTTCCCGGCGAACTTCCGTGGTTCGCGATTGTGGAGAACCGCAAACTTTTCCGGAAGTTCGGTTCGCCCCCATAATGCTCCATTAGGGTCAACTTTGACCCTCTACATCACAGTCAGCAGGCACATTGTAGCCAATTAGGCTACACTCCCTCCTGGAGCCCCCCCTCCCCCCTTATAAAAGGCAGGCAGCATCAGGTTTTTCACTCACTCCTGTGCCTGCATTAATTAGTAAAAGGATAGCTGCTGCAGACTCTCAGTCTCTCATAGGGAAAGCTTAGTTAGGCTCTTGTAGGCTTGTTAGCTTGCTCCTTGCTGATTCTTATTGCTAAAATAGCACCCCGCAACAGCTCTTTTGAGAGCTAATCTTGTTCTTGTGATCTATTTTTTTTTCTGTGTGTCCCACTGACACTTGTGTTGCATAGAGAGCCTTGGTAATTCCTACTGTGTGAGCCACTGCCAGGCCCAGCGCATTCAGTGACTACCTGTGTGTGTGACAGGTGCACATTGTAATACCCATCACTGCCTATACCTACCTACCTGTTGTTCACAGTGCACCCACCTACCGATGTGAGCGCACGCAGTGTCACTGTGCCTGTCCGCTACCTGTCTGTGTGTGACAGGTGCACATTGTAATACCCATCCCTGCATATACTTACCTGACAGTCACTGTTGTTCTATCATTGAACAACCACAGCCCGGCGACCATATGGGCTTGAACACCGCCACGGCCTACACTCTGGCCATGTTGCGCACCAGTCCAGCACGGAGTCACTACGCAAACAGATGTTTGCGGTGCGTTACACAGTGAGTTTGGTGCGTCAGTGTGAAGCAGTACTCTAATTACACTCCCTGATTGTAGTATACACATGCAAGATGTTTTAAAGCACTTTAGGCCTGCAATTTAGCATTCAATGTGATTTCTGCCCTTAAAACGCTGTTTTGCGTCACATCCAGATTTTTCCCCGGGACTTTGGGCATGTATCCCACTCCGCCATGCCCCCCTCCAGGTGTTAGACCCCTTGAAACATCTTTTCCATCACTTTTCTGGCCAGCATAAGTGTTTCTAGTTTTCAAAGTTCGCCTCCCCATTGAAGTCTATTGCTGTTCGCGGAAGTTCCTGTTCACGAACCGAAAATCGGAGGTTCGGGCCATCTCTAATCCTTACTTCCAGATCAATGAGAGAAGGGATGATAATTTGGATTCTGCGGGATTGAAATTTCCACATTCCCAATCGGAAAAAAGAAATCGGAAATTCTGCGGAAATCCGATTGACCGCAACTCGGTAATTTTAGCCCAATCCTAGAACTCGGAAGCATTGGACCAATCAGAGAATACAGAGTTTTTCCGCAAAATTTTGATTTCAAAACCAATGATAAGACTGATTTTCCGTATTTCCGATCTTCCAATTTTTTTTTTCTGATGCAAAAGATGACCAATAAAGTACCCCTCAAAAATTGGAAAAATTAAAATTCAGAAAAAGGAAAATCAGAAATTGAGATTTCCTTGGAATTGAAAATGGGCATTGCTGACCATCCCTAATTGTGAATAGGAACATTTCATTGAGAGTTGCTGCTGTAGAGTACGGAGGATCAATGTCATACTAATAATTCTAAGTTGATGCAAATGGTATGCATCTTTCCAGGAAAGGTGGTCTTGACTGGACTTTCCCTCTCTCAGAACTCTATGGCTGGGTTCATACTAGAGGCCAAGTAAGACACATGACCATTGTGCCTGTTGTGTCCATTGCAGTAGCAGAACGCAAAGTCCCATCTTGCACAACTTTTCCGCATACAGTAGGAAGTACTGACATGTCACAGATAGCATGGTATTTATGACATGTCCATTCCAAAAGACACCACAAAATCATGGACGTGGTGGATCATACTTCGGATCTGCTGTGAATTCCTTCATTGGGAACCTGGAATAGTGAGAACCTAGCCAAAGTACTTGCCACAACCTTCTATGGCTGCTGCCAGACCCCTAGCCGGAACTGATCATGTGATAAGAACTCTTCCACATTCTGAGAAGTTAGTTCATGTTAGGAACACACTGAGAAGGCCAGTGCTAGTTCATGAAAGGATAGCAGAGGTCAGTGTAGCCTAATTTCCTTTGCTAAGCTCATTGCAATCTACATACACGATCCAGAGAGAATTGCTCATTAAATTCTCATTCATTTTGAAATTGAAGTTCAAGTCCAGTAAAAACATACTGTATATAAGGAGTGATGATTTTCCTGCTAGCTCCTCAATCTGAATATTTATAATTTAGGTAAAGAAGATCCATGAGAATGAGAAACGTCTGGAGGCCGGAGACCACACCTTAGAACTCCTCACTCGTGACTTTGAGAAGAACTACAACATGTACATCTTCCCTGTTCACTGGCAGTTTGGCCAGCTGGACCAGCACCCCATCGATGGGTAGGTTAAGCCTTTGGTTGACTGTGGTTTATAATACATTGGTCAAGGGTTTCTTAAAAGTACAGGCCTGTGTATTAGAGGGGCTCACAAGATAATGTCCCTACCATAATCTTAATCTAGCATTCCTACTCTAGCCTAGGGTCAGTTTGGAGACAAAGCCAGGTCATTTGCCAGCATGTTTTTGGGATGCCACAGGAAGCCAGCGGGTCTGAGGGAAACATTGGCAAATATGGGGAGAACATACAAATCCATACAGATAGTGGCATGGCCAAGATTTGACACTAACATTGCAAGGCAAGGAATTAAGCAGTAGAGATAAAAGACGTTATGACTTAACAATGTGGCTTGAGTGCCAACTAAAACAGGCTACAAAAGTGTTCTGTGTTTTCAAGATGATTTTGTAAGCGTTCAGAGTTTGGATTCAGCCTGACTCTCGTTTTTCCCCTTCTACATCCACAGATATCTCTCCCACACCGAGCTGTCTCCTCTCCGCGCCCCACTCATCCCCATGGAGCACTGCACCACCCGTTTCTTCGATGAGTGCGACCTTGACAACGACAAATACATTGGCTTGGATGAATGGGCTAAGTGCTTTGGAATCAAGGATGGTATGTGATGCTACAGCATATTTACGTGTGACCGCAACAACCCGCATCAGACCAAACATAATACTGGTTGTGCAATGACATCTCCTTGAAGTACATAGTGGTATGGTTCTGAACGCACCTCATGCTCTTTAGCTGTCTCTCTCATTTTAGGGGGTGACTCTTATTGATACAGAGCAAAATGGCACAGGGGTGCACCATGTGCTGCCATAGGCTGTATAGTGTATTATGGATATAGCGGTGCTCAGACAGCAATTTGGGCGGAGTCAATTACTACAAACCTAGCTGGCAGCCGAATGATGTCTTTCCCCTGAGTCCACGGCGGCCTAGAAGGGGAATAGTAATTAATGCCACTGGGACTTTTGCAGGGACAGGGTGAACCGTTTTTTTTGGCTTCACCCTGCATCCAAATTTCCCATTTTGCATGTATGAAATTCTTATACCCAAAATTATGTGCAAACAGAAGATGATTGTTGCTCACACCAACTATGTACTGTTACATAGTTTTAATTATTTGGGTTGAAAAAACACATCTATCCGTCACATTCAACCAATAAATGAGATACAACACCCGCCTGCACTCTCACATACCCCTGTTGATCCAGAGGAAGGTGAATAACCCTTACAAGGCATGGGCCAGTTAGCCCCCAAAAGGAAAAAGAATCCTTCTCGACTCCAGATGGCAATCAGGTAAAATCCCTGGATCAACGCCAGCGGGAATTACCTAGTAATTATAGCCGAGGATGTCTGTAGGGGTTGGGTAACTATAGTATGTCTGTATGAGCCCTGGGGCAAAAGCTACTCAACAGATTAATGAACTGCTGAGTTGGATTTTCCCAGCCAGATTTTAAAATTCTTAACTCTCAACTCACAGAGGTGAACCTGCACCTGTCTAACCTCAACATGCACGTTCATAAATACAGATATTGTTTGAAAGATCATTGTTAGACAGATCCTGTACGCAGGTCTCACTAACTGAAGCCCATACTTGACTTATTGTATAGATATTGTAGATATTGTTGAATACTCATTTGGAAAGAACTGCCTGATATTTTAGTTTTGGATTTTTTCAACAGCAGAAGCCGATGTCTAAACGTTCCCATATATCACTCGATGTATGGGCAGATCCACCATTAGATAGATCCCTCTCTGATCAGAGAGGGATCTGTTTCCTTCCCATACTCTGTACACTGATTTCCGATAATTTTCAGAATAAAATCTATCAGAAATCGGGCTAGATTTAGCGTTCTCCACCGCCTCCGTCTGCCAGGCAGCCCCTCCAAAGGATATGAGTGTCCGACCGTGCCCAGTGTTATAAACTCACCTCTTTGCTGGTACGACTCCTGACCTCCTCTTGTGTCCAGCATCACAGCAAGCGTCTGTCCCAGGTGGCACCAGGCTCATGTCGTGACGTCACATGGTTTAAGTCCTGGTGCTACGCAGTACAGGCAATTGCGATAACGGCTGACACAGCGGTTATGCAGGAGAAGGCCAAGAGTCATGCAGTCAGAGAGGTGAGATTGTAAAACACTGCACACAAGCACAAGGGGACACTTTATACTTGGGGGGGGGGGGGGCACCGGCTGGGGTACATTGGTCATTGCAACATAAAACTCCATAACTGCTCTTGCCCCAATCAAGCACTTGTGACCGAGATTTTCCAGCATGCCCGATCAATACTTTTGGTCAATTTCAGCCTGAAATCAATCGAAACATCGATTGGGTGGATATGCTGTGGCACTGATTTTCCTGTGATTCCATCATCCCGCAAAAATCGCCTGATGAAGGGCCACCTTTACTGCTTCAGCCTCATCTAACTACAACATTATCCCCACCCTTTCACTAACCATGAACTTCCCTAGGTTCTAGGCCTAACCTTGCCCGCTTCCTAAGCACTGCCTACTCAGTGACCCTAACCCAAACCTTTTGCCTAATCTTAACCCTTCATCCAAGCGTGACAGTGAAAGTTTTACTGTTTCTGAAAAAATAAAATAACTGTCGAAGCCTAACATATCTGTATTTCTCTCTTTGCAGAGGACGTTGACCAAGACCTGATCGTCTAAGCCCCATCAATGGATTTTTGTCTCATCTGAATTTATTTGTGTAATATTTTATTTTGTATCTCCTCTTTTACACTCTAGTTTTTAATATTTGTCTCTCGGGTTGGGCGGCAAAACAAAACAACAAAAAAGGAAATGGTGCTAACTGTAGAACAGATATTATTAACGGTGCTAAGACCAACGGGAACAGGACGCTTCAGCTACTGGAGGAGATGATGGCTTGTCGCCACTTGCCCAGAAGTCCATTGATTGACCAGTTCAGATTTCTTCCTCTCTTTCTCTCTCTCTCTGTTGTCTTCACCTGTCCGACTCCCAACTTTCGAATCCTTTCACACTTCCCGAGAACAAAGATTGAATTCAATGGCTTTCAATACCGGCTTCCGATCGTTTTATTTTTTTCAAAATGAAAATATAAGAACAAAGACTTTTTTTTGAAATCTGAGTTGCTTACCTTCTTCTTTTAAACCAAGGCTACCCATGGAAATAAATAAATAAATAAGTAAAGGAGTGTTAAAGCTGGACTTTAACCCCTTCACTGCTGGAGTAGCCCCCCAAAAATTGCAGAGACACTCTAGCAATGAAGGGGTTAATCCTGACTCATCCCACCTTGGGTCAGGCAGGTGGTGGGATCTGACCTTTGACAGGGGCCTCCTTACGCTCTCTCTTGGGGGGTTGGGGAGGCCCGTGTCTGAGCTGCGCACAAATCTGGGTCATCTGGAATGTCAATTTCAACATTTTTTTTAGACAATTTGGCGTAAATGAATCAGAAGACTCCGTAAAGAATAAAAGACTGAAAAATCTCTCTTTTTCCTTTTTTTGGGTTTCCTGTAGTTGTGCTGTGTCTCTTTCACTCTTTACCAATGAAATAAAATCTATACATGTGGATAGAGGCTTCTTATGCAAAAGCTGGTACTGGTCCCGAGATTGATTATTGTACCCTGTTGTACAAACAATACAGAAATATTGCCCTTTTGCTTTTTTTTTTTTATAAATCAAACTTCTTTCAAGTAGTGATGAGCACAAATTTCACATAGACGTAATTTTGCATCGAAATTCGCAATATCAATGCAAAATTGTAATGCAAAATTTTGGGAAAGATCATAATTTCATCTGTAATTGCAATCATTCGTAATTTTGTGCTGACCCTAGTGGTTAATAGCAAAGCCCAATACAAGCTATTGCCACCAATTTGCTACACATGTTAAAGGGAATAGGGGTTCAGAATTTTTTTCTAAAGACCTTGTCGTTTTTGAGAAAATGGGTTTGAAAATGCAAAGGAAAATTGTTTTTTAAACAGTCATTTTTCTGAGTTTAAAAAACATTTTTCCTTTGCATTTTTTTAAAATCGATGTTCTCAAAAACTACAAGGTCTTTTTGAAAAATGACTTTTTTTGACTTGTACCCACTAGTCTCCTTAACACACGTAGCACTTTCAGTGACAATAGATTGTATGGGGGCTTTGTTATTCAATAAAGTTGGCCCGAAATTATGCAAAAATTACACAAAATTATGAATGATTGCACAAAATCAAATGAATTTACAAATCGTAATTACATATAGGTGTAATTGCAAAAATGTACGTGAAATGTCACGTAATCGTAATTAGCTGCTTACGATCATTACTACTTTCAGACTACTTGCCAGTGCGGGTTTGAATCTAATCAGTTTCTCAAACATTTAAGAAATTTTTGAAATATAATTGTTCAAGTTGCCGGATCACTATCATGAACGATTGTAAAATGTAAAGTATGTGTGTAGATTTATCCCAGGTTACAAAGCACTACGAACCACCTTTCCAGTGCATTTTAGTCTGGGACAAATGTATATTTTATACATGAGCATACACATGTATGTTATGTTTTACATTATTTTTATTTTAAAAGTACCCACAATAATGGGCCTTTAATTGAGACTGGCAGTAAAAAAAAAAGGGGGAGGGGGGGGTTACCCACCTGGTTTGTTAATACTACTATCATATAGAGGTACATGGAGGTACCCACACATTCCTGGTTGCCAATGGATAAAATTATGATAATTTTCAACACTTCTGGGAAATTCTAAAAAAAAAATAAAAAAAAATTGTGAAAATAAAAAAATAAGCAATGATCCTGAGTATGTCCCTTCCAGAAAAGAGGTGGTATATCCCTTATAAGAAATAATTATAAAGTCGCTGAACCCCCCCTCTGCTCCTCGAGGCAATCCCAGGCAGCTCATGCACACTAAAATATAACTAGATGTTTAAGGAAATTGGTGGGATAAATTATTTCATGTACCAATGTAGGTGTCCAATCACTGTTGGGAATACACCTGGATTTTACCACTGGTGACTAATCTCAATGCGGGGGGGGGGGGGGGGGGGGGAGAAGGGGGTTTGAAGCATCAAAATGAGGTCTCACAAAATGGTCTTTAATTGAAAATACAAATTGGGTTATGAAAGAGTTGTTGCCAGCTAATATTTTTGTGCGGATCTTTGATACACAGTATGTATCAGAGCACTCAGAGGGGGTGTCCAAAGGGTACATAGTGGTATCGGCAGCACTTAAGGGATGGCGGGATGGTGTAGTGGGTAAGGGCTCTGCTTCTGACACAGGCAACCAGGGTTCGAATCTCGGCTCCTGCTGTTCAGTAAGTCAGCACCTATTCAGTAGGAGACCTTAGGCCAGTCTTCCTAACACTGCTACTGCCTATAGGGCGCGTCCTAGTGGCTGCAGCTCTGGCGTTTCGAGTCCGCCAGGAGAAAAGCGCGATATAAGTGTTCTTTGTTTGCTGTGTTTGTTAAGGTGCATGAACTTAATCCACGACCAAAAGACCAACCACACGACTTGTTGTTTGCACAACCATTACATACACACGCGCTGACCAACTAAACAGCCAACTCATTTAAATACTGCGTGCGCACCATACCCCACATTCATAAAAACAACAAGTCATTCAAACGACTTGTAGACACGTGGACAACCTGCCCAAAAGTTGGTCAGTAGATCCATCGGTTCGATCAGACAAACCGCCCACTATCAGTAGGTCGTCTAGTCATTTATTGCCTGTTCACACGCCCAACCTATCGTCCAACAGACAATTTAGATCGATAGTTGGGCAGATTGTGTTGCACTACAGGCTGAATATGAGGACACTACAGGAAGTATCTAATGACACTACAGGAAGTATCAGATACCATCATCTGATAGGACTACAAGGGGCAGACATGTAATGGGAGGTGCTAGTAGAGAGGACATTACTATTTCAGGATAGGGCGCAGGTCAAAATCTGTACTTACAATCACTTACCCTCTGCACAGAAAACACTCACAGCAAGCTGCAACTCTAGTAGCGATAAAACAACCAGGTTCCAAAACTGTAGGCTTTTAGCTTCCAAAATGGATTGTAAACTTACCAAACACACAAGAGGAGAAACTCACTCCCAAACAGTTCTCTGCTGCTTTATAAAGCCTGCAGGCTGCTTATAAGCCACACCTAGCTTGCAGTGATTAATAAAGCAAGCTGAGCAAGTCAGCACGTCGTTGGAGAGGGCTTCAGTTGCATATAGACAATGGCTATATGACCAGCAGGGGGCACCAGCGTGCAGGATATTCCCTCTCATCTGCCCCCCTCCTAACTAAACTGCATGGGATACTACAATAAAATTAAAAACAATGGTGCATGAGCCAGCCTGGGGCCCCGGGAACTCTCACTGCCCGGGGCCCCAGAACCAGCATCTAACACCATATGTGAGCGCAGCCAAAACCTTGGAGCTGCCACCTCCAAGGCCTGTCTCCTACTGCTCTAAAACTTACCAAACACACAATTGGAGAACCTCACTCCCAAACAGTTCTCTGCTGCTTTATAAAGCCTGCAGGCTGCTTATAAGCCAATGAGAAATGCACACATATGTTACACCTAGCTTGCAGTGATTAACCTTCCTGGCGGTAAGCCCGAGCTGAGCTCGGGCTATGCCGCGCAGGAAGATATCTCAGCCCCTGATGGAGCGATTTGCTCCATTTAAAATGCTGTACGCGCAGCTAGCACTTTGCTAGCCGCGCGTACAGCTTGATCGCCGCCGCTCTGCGGCGATCGCCCGTACGCAGCGGCGCAAGAGGGCCCCCCCCCCGCCAGAGCCCTGCGCTGCCCGGACCAATGAGTTCCGGGCAGCGCTATGGGCTGGATCGGAGGTGTCTGACGTCAGGACGTCGGCTGACGTCCATGACGTCATTCCGATCGTCGCCATGGCGACAGGAGAAGCCAAACAGGGGAGCGCGTTATATACGCGTTCCCCTGTTTGCTATTGATGCCGGCGACGATCGCACTAGAGGGACACATGCGCCCTCTAGTGGTGTTTCATGTAGCTACCACTCTGGTAGCTTTACATGAAACACAAAAAAAAAAATTAAAAAAAAAAGGATTTTTGCCATTTTGGCAAAAAAAAATTAACCGCCAGGAGGGTTAATCAAACAGAAGCTGAGCAAGTCAGCCAGTCGTTGGAGAGGGCTTCAGTTGCATATAGACAATGGCTATATGACCAGCAGGGGGCACCAGCATGCAGGATATTCCCTCTCATCTGCCCCCCTCCTAACTAAACTGCATGGGATACTACAATAAAATTAAAAACAATGGTGCATGAGCCAGCCCGGGGCCCCAGAACCAGCATCTAACACCATATGTGAGCGCAGCCAAACCCTTGGAGCTGCTGTATGCAACAACATTCTGTACTGGACCATTTCACCAGCACTGAGGTTCCCTTAGAAAGGGTCCCTTCTCTACCTATACTAATCAGGAAGCAAGAAAATATTTCATGCTCATAACTTGAGATTCCCGCTGAGGCACTGTAAAGTTTCTACCATTATAGGCAACACATGCATGCACATAAATCAGTCTAAAATCTCCAAGGAGTGACAAATTGCACTAATTATACCATTACATAAATGAGCTGTGGGGACAAGAGAGCTACAGCCTGCAGCCAGACCACAATGGCTGTTAAGAAATTCACACAAGAAAGGATAGCAGTGCTCATCCTGCTTTAAGATCAGGGTTTTAAAAAGGAAATCTGGTGCTGAGGGGAGTGGTCAATTTCCATACAACAAATCAATAACTCTCTGTGCTCACAGCGAGCTGGAACCCTATTAACAATAAAAACAATTAGGTTGCAAATTTATATTCAGTTGCAAAAATGGAGGATATTGGCTTCCAAAATGGATTGCGTGCAAGAACATTCTGTACTGCACCCTTCCACCAGCATTGAGGTGTCGTCCTTAGAAAGGGTTCCTACTCTACCTATACCAGTCAGCAAGCAAGCAAACAATTCCTGAACCTGGGATTCACACACAGGCACGGTCAGGCTTCTACAGTGAACACATGCATGCACATAAATCATAGTTACAGACTACCCAGCAAGCTCATGATCAATCAGAACTAGTAGTGAGGACCAAAAAGCCTAAAGACTAAAATGCTACGCAAAACAAAACTCATATGCTCACTACAATCTGAATAATCACAAATACCTTCTGTTTTAAAAAGGCAGACTTTTGTTTTGCGCATAAATCATGAAATCTACAGTCTCCAGTTTATTGGTTACTGTTTAATGGAATTCAGTTAAAAGCCTTTGCACCAGCTGGACAGACAGAGGCAGAAAGGGCAATGAACAATGATTGCAATAAGCATGCTCATTAATAATTTTATGAACTAAATCTAAATAATTATGAATAATCAGAGAAGTTGCAAGCTTACCAATCGAATAGGGAGGTGACGAGAGAAGTCCTGTATACAGATATGTGAGAAGGGAATTTTTAGTGGTGGACAAAGTTGTGTGCAGAGCAGAGCTTACACCTGGGGTATACAATACAATAATAATACAATACAATAACATTTGTAAAGCGCTTTTCTCCCATAGGACTCAAAGCGCAGTAGTGCCTACTAGTGAGGAGAAGTCTCAGCCTCATCAGCATATATAAGTAGTAACAAAAAAACAGATGCATTTATTATTTTCCTGAGTCATGCCTGCCTATAAATGGAGAAAAGAAGAGGTCCAAAGACAGAGCCCTGAGGTACACCCAGACAGATATCGTGGAGAGAACGTATGTTTAAATTAAAAACAGGAAAATATTCAGGAAAGTGTTTGGCATTTGGAGCGTGGCCAACAGTGTCAAACTGAGAAGACGGATCAAGAAGAGAAACCATGCAGTAATGGCCTTTGGATTCGCCAGTAGAGAGATGATGGAGATCATAAGCGACTTTGGTGAGGGCTGGTTTGGAGAAATGGTGTGGAAGCCAGAATGGAGTTTGAAGGGAAATAATCAGCTAAATCCACATGGACATAATGGTCCAATCATTTAAATATGAACAGGAGATGTGCACGGGGTAGTAGCTAGTGAGGCTCCAGGATCTATGATCCCCAAACCTGTCCTCAAGGCCCACCAACAGTGCATGTTTTGTGGAAATCCACAGAGGTAGGTAATCAGCTCTGCTGAGACACTAATTACCCCACCTGTGAATGTTTGTGGTTTTCTGCAAAACATGTACTGTTGGTGGCCTTGAGGACAGGGTTGGGGAACTCTGATTAGAGGATCACAATATGATGCATAATAGGACAATACACACATTAAAGGCTTTGTATTCCACTGATCTGCCTTTGAAATAATTGTGGTTGGGTAGACATGGGTAGATAACACCACCATAAATAATACATGATAAAGGAGAGCCAGAAAATGTGAGCACCCAAAAATAACCAGCAGTAGAACGTCGGCAAATTTATGGTAAATGCCGGTAAATATTTTACTTTTTCAGTGCTAATATTGATAGCAAAATATTGGTAATAGATACTGATATTTTACTACAGCTAAACCTATTCTCACACTGAACTCTCCCTCTACTGAGTAAAGACCTTAACCACTCCCCCTGGATGCCTAACCTTAACCACTCCCCCTGAATGCCTAACCTTAACCACTCCCCCTGGATGTCTAACCTTAACCACTCCCCTTGGATGCCTAACCTTATCCACTCCCCCTGAATGCCTAACCTTAACCACTCCCCCTGCATGCCTAACCTTAACCACTCCCCCTGGATGCCTAACCTTAACCACTCCCCCTGAATGCCTAACCTTAACCACTCCCCCTGGATGTCTAACCTTAACCACTCCCCTTGGATGCCTAACCTTAACCACTCCCCCTGGATGCCTAACCTTAACCATTCCCCCTGAATACCTAACCTTAACCACTCCCCCTGGATGCCTAACCTTATCCACTCCCCCTGAATGCCTAACCTTAACCACTCCCCCTGCATGCCTAACCTTAACCACTCCCCCTGGATGCCTAACCTTAACCACTCCCCCTGGATGCCTAACCTTAACCATCCCCCTGAATGCCTAACCTTAACCACTCCCCCTGGATGCCTAACCTTAACCACTCCCCCTGCATGCCTAACCTTAACCACTCCCCCTGGATGCCTAACCTTAACCACTCCCCCTGAATGCCTAACCTTAACCACTCCTACTGGATGTCTAACCTTAACCACTCCCCTTGGATGCCTAACCTTAACCACTCCCCCTGGATGCCTAACCTTAACCATTCCCCCTGAATACCTAACCTTAACCACTCCCCCTGGATACCTAACCTTATCCACTCCCCCTGAATGCCTAACCTTAACCACTCCCCCTGCATGCCTAACCTTAACCACTCCCCCTGGATGCCTAACCTTAACCACTCCCCCTGGATGCCTAACCTTAACCATCCCCCCTGGATGCCTAACCTTAACCACTCCCCCTGGATGCCTAACCTTAACCACTCCCCCTGCATGCCTAACCTTAACCACTCCCCCTGGAGGCCTAACCTTAAATATTGGGGGCCAGTCACAATGCAAAATACGGGTATAAATAACGGGCACAAGCACATTGCCGTTTTTTCAATGGCACCTATTGTGGCACCCAAACTTTCACTGATCATGGGCACCCAAGTTTCCTGTTTCCATTATATCAACCTTTTTGCTGTTGATAAAGAGGCCATGTGGTTCCAAACCACTGGCTGCTAATTGCTGCAAAAGACTAAATATAATTTATGTATAAATTGCCAGCTCTAAAGATCTGGTTGCCCAATCGTCCTTCCTGTCCTCATCTTAGTTTTAAGAAATGCACTTTTTGGGGCAGCATTTGGCCTGAACATAGACCACCATGCAGGTATTCTTCATCGGAGAAGGTAACAGTCCTGTCCTTAGTAACAGATATACACCACAGTGGTGACATCTTGTCCCAGTTGTGCGACTAGCTGCTTTCACAAGGCTCAAAAAGACCCACCAACAGCTGAGCAGCCGAGCGTTGGGCAGCCAGGAAGGCACAGACGCTCTTGGCAGCAGCTGAACTGGCGGGCACCCATGCTTTGTGCAGACGGGAAGTCTTGCCCAATGTTCTGGCTGTCCTGACCAGACACGGACCTCACAGGGAAGTCAGCCATTGTATCACACAAAGGGCTTTCCTGGGATCACCCTGAGCTGACGGCAAGTGTCCAGAAAGCAGAGAAGCTCCATTACTGAGGAGTTAAAGCACAAGCAAAGGGGAATAACAACAAGCAGACCGACAATAAGGCAAAATCCCTGTAATGAAAACATATTGAAGACTTGCTTTTTAAAATGACACAGTTTCAAAGGTTTTATTTTTGAATAGACATTTACACTGAATAGACAAGAGCCTTTTCAGTCAAGTCCCTCTCCAGAACTTGGGGTGTAAACAATGTTACCAGGGCCGCATAACTACTGCGGAGAAGTCCTTGCAGCCAAAAGGGGGGCTCTGGTTGTGTGTGTGTGGGGGGGGGAGTGTGTGTGTGTATGTGTCTGTGTGTGCGTGCGCGTGTGTGTGGGGAGGGTTCTTCTCACTCACCACCTAATTGTGTAGTGTGTGTAGGGGGAGGGGAAGTGGCATGTGTGTGTGTGTGTGTGTGTGTGTGTGTGTGTGTGTGTGTGTGTGTGTGTGTGTGTCCGTCCATGTGTGTGTCCGTGTGTGTGCGTGTGTGTGTACAGTGTGTGTGTGTGTGTGTGTATACTGTGTGTGTGTGTACAGTGTGTGTGTATACTGTGTGTGTGTGTGTATACTGTGTGTGTGCGTGTGTGTGTCCGTCCGTGTGTGTGTGTGTGTGTCCGTCCATGTGTGTGTGTGTGTGTGTGTGTGTGTGTGTGTGCGTGTGTCCGTCCATGTGTGTGTGTGTGTGTGTGTGTGTGTGTGTGTGTATCCGTCCATGTGTGTGTGTGTGTGTGTGTGTGTGTGTGTGTGTGTGTGTGTGTGTGTGTGTGTGTGTGTGTGTGTGTGTGTCCGTCCATGTGTGTGTGTGTGTGTGTCCGTCCATGTGTGTGTGTGTCCGTGTGTGTGTGTGTGTCCGTGTGTGTGTGTGTGTGTCTGTGTGTGCGCGCGCGGGGGGATCTACTCAGTCGTCATCTAATACAGACCCCTCCTTCTTCCAGAACAAGTGTTGGTGTGGCCATTCTTTGTGGGTGGGAGGAGTCCTTCCCACCAATTTCGGACAGGAAATGATCCAAACCACCGATCTGGTGGCCACAGGGTGGCATCGATATCTTCCGGATTCGATCATTACGGTTGATTCGGATGAATATCGATGCCGAAAAACTGAGTAATGTATGGGCACCCTTAACCCTTGAAACACACATACAGATATTTCATTGGTTCATTTATTTTTCAATGAGTGCATGATTGTATATAGTATATTCATGTTTAGTTAGCATTTCCTTTTCGACTTATTACTAGGACTTATTTGAAAATCAGATGATTTTTTAGGTCATATTCATATAAAAACATTGAAAATTTGAAAGGGTTCATAAATGTTCAAGCATCGCTGTACACAACCCGACAGATGAGCCACCCTGCCCTGATCCTCAGGGACGGATTTCTGGAAAGGCCACAAAGGCCAGAGCCTAAGGCGCTGAAAAAGCAGAAGGGCAGCAGGACTTGGGGAGAGAAGAGAGGCCACATGTCAAAATAAATCATCTCTCCTGCTCGAAGCCGCCCTGATTTGCTGCACACAGCCTGAATACCAGAGCTCCGTGCATCTTACTTACTTCCTGGTGTGCGGTGAGACAGCACTATCTCCTGTGCTGCACACACAGCCTGAATTCCAGAGCTCCATGCATCTCCCCTACTTCCTGGTGTGCGATGAGACAGTGCTATCTCCTGTGCTGCACACACAGCCTGAATACCAGAGCTCCATGCATCTCCCTTATTTCCTGGTGTGCGATGAGACAGTGCTATCTCCTATGCTGCACACACAGCCTGAATACCAGAGCTCCATGCATCTCCCTTACTTCCTGGTGTGCGATGAGACAGCGCTATCTCCTGTGCTGCACACACAGCCTGAATACCAGAGCTCCATGCATCTCCCTTACTTCCTGGTCTGCGGTGAGACAGTGCTATCTCCTGTGCTGCACACACAGCCTGAATACCAGAGCTCCATGCATCTCGCTTACTTCCTGGTGTGTGATGAGACAGTGCTATCTCCTGTGCTGCACACACAGCCTGAATACCAGAGCTCCATGCATCTTACTTCCTGGTGTGCGGTGAGACAGTGCTATCTCCTGTGCTGCACACACAGCCTGAATACCAGAGCTCCATGCATCTTACTTCCTGGTGTGCGGTGAGACAGTGCTATCTCCTGTGCTGCACACAGCCTTAATTCCAGAGCTTCGTTCATCTTCCTTACTTCCTGGTGTGAGATGAGACAGTGCTATCTCCTGTGCTGCACACACAGCCTGAATACCAGAGCTCCGTGCATCTCCCTTACTTCCTGGTGTGCAATGAGACAGTGCTATCTCCTGTGCTGCACACACAGCCTGAATACCAGAGCTCCATGCATCTTCCTTACTCCCTGGTGTGTGATGAGACAGTGCTATCTCCTGTGCTGCACACACAGCCTGAATACCAGAGCTCTGTGCATCTCCCTTACTTCCTGGTGTGCGATGAGACAGTGCTATCTCCTGTGCTGCACACACAGCCTGAATACCAGAGCTCCGTGCATCTCCCTTACTTCCTGGTGTGAGATGAGACAGTGCTATCTCCTATGCTGCACACACAACCTGAATTCCAGAGCTCCGTGCATCTTCCTAACTTCCTGGTGTGCAATGAGACAGTGCTATCTCCTGTGCTGCACACACAGCCTGAACCCCAGAGAACCGTACATCTTCCTTACTTCCTGGTGTGTGATGAGACAGTGCTATCACCTGTGCTGCACACACAGTCTGAATACCAGAGCTCCGTGCATCTTCCTTACTTCCTGGTGTGCGATGAGACAGTGCTATCTCCTGTGCTGCACACACAGCCTGAATCCCAGAGCTCCATGCATCTCCCTTACTTCCTGGTGTGAGATGAGACAGCGCTATCTCCTGTGCTGCACACACAGCCTTAATTCCAGAGCTTCGTTCATCTTCCTTATTTCCTGGTGTGAGATGAGACAGTGCTATCTCCTGTGCTGCACACACAGCCTGAACCCCAGAGAACCGTACATCTTCCTTACTTCCTGGTGTGTGATGAGACAGTGCTATCACCTGTGCTGCACACACAGTCTGAATTCCAGAGCACCGTGCATCTTCCTTACTTCCTGGTGTGTGATGAGACAGTGCTATCTCCTGTGCTGCACACACAGCCTGAATACCAGAGCTCCATGCATCTCCCTTACTTCCTGGTGTGAGATGAGACAGCGCTATCTCCTGTGCTGCACACACAGCCTTAATTCCAGAGCTTCGTTCATCTTCCTTACTTCCTGGTGTGAGATGAGACAGTGCTATCTCCTGTGCTGCACACACAGCCTGAATACCAGAGCTTCGTTCATCTTCCTTACTTCCTGGTGTGAGATGAGACAGTGCTATCTCCTGTGCTGCACACACAGCCTGAATACCAGAGCTCCATGCATCTCCCTTACTTCCTGGTGTGAGATGAGACAGTGCTATCTCCTGTGCTGCACACACAGCCTGAATACCAGAGCTCCATGCATCTTCCTTACTTCCTGGTGTGCAATGAGACAGTGCTATCTCCTGTGCTACACACACAGCCTGAATACCAGAGCTCCATGCATCTTCCTTACTTCCTGGTGTGTGATGAGACATCGCTATTTCCTGTACTGCACACACAGCCTGAATTCCAGAGCTCTGGTTATCTCCCTTACTTCCTGGTGTGAGATGAGACAGTGCTATCTCCTGTGCTGCACACACAGCCTGAATACCAGAGCTTCGTTCATCTCCCTTACTTCCTGGTGTGAGATGAGACAGCGCTATCTCCTGTGCTGCACACAGCCTTAATTCCAGAGCTTCGTTCATCTTCCTTACTTCCTGGTGTGAGATGAGACAGTGCTATCTCCTGTGCTGCACACACAGCCTGAATACCAGAGCTCCATGCATCTCCCTTACTTCCTGGTGTGCGGTGAGACAGTGCTATCTCCTGTGCTGCACACACAGCCTGAATACCAGAGCTCCGTGCATCTCCCTTACTTCCTGGTGTGCGGTGAGACAGTGCTATCTCCTGATGATCCCGGGACATACCAGCTTCACTACCTTCAGTGCGTAGAGAAGAATTTATGATTCGGTAAGGTTTACATTCACAGGAATATCAGCTCCACTTTACAACTCAAGTTGAGCTAAACAATATAGCTGGTCAGACTCTGTTAATGACTTGAACCATTCCCTCTTCTCTCTCCCCTGGTCCTTTATCATAATAATGCAGCCTCCATGGGTCTCTCCACCCATAACCACACCTGCTATGGAGGGTGTGGGGAGTCCTGTACTGGAGGGAGGAGGAGCAGTAGTTTGGGTACTCTCAAAGGGCAGAAGTAATTAGCTGCACAAAGCAGGAGCCTTTGCCACTCATTTGTAACACCTGGGCTAACCCATTGACTGGCAACAGACCTGTTTCTCAGTTTCAGTTATACTCACTGTTGATATGCATTGCTTTTTTATGTGCATAAAAGCAAAGCAAACAAGCCAAAATATTGCCATTTATCCCAGCAATATAGTAAGCCAAGCTAAAAAAAACCTGAGATTTTCAGCACAAAAGTACAATTTACTCTCTTGGGCTGGAAAAATTAATTTGAGCCTCGATGAAAAACGATTCGTAGAAGAATTTCAGCGCAGGGCTGGAACCTCCACACTTTATTGTCCGGAGCGAGTGCTTATAATGGTACAGCTATGGAAGTAATGAGTTTCTGCAGACAGGCAGGGGTTATAGCAGCACATCTGCCTGGCTTGTATTATAGCAGCACATCTGCCTGGCCTGTGGTTGGCTGCTGGCAATGGGCTGGGAGGAGGACTCAGAGGGAAGGAATGCAGCTCACAGCCGCAGGAGGAGGGAGGATGCAGCTGGAGGTTCAGGCTGAGAGGGAGCTGATGGATAGCAGGTTGGGAGCATGTTGTGCTATAAGGAAGGGACACCAGCTGCTGGTCACATGACCTTCTCCTAGTAAAGTTTACTCCTCAGTCATGGCAGATAATAGCAGCTGCCACTGCAAAGTAAACAGTGTGCGCCTGAGACAAGCATTATATCTTTACTGAACTCTGCTGAAGAGCTGTGATTACTTTACCCAGCTGCGCTAAAGCGTTCATTATTATTATTACTTAATCTATGTCTTCCGTAGCACTGTACAGAGTAGGGAGGAGAGTATATAGATACATATAGAGTTCACGCACAGTACAAATATCCAGCAACACAAGTGCAGAATTACAGGCATAGTCAATGGGAATACCCTCCTACACTGTGCCCTGAGGCTGAAGCCTCTCTCGCCTCTGCCTTGGTCCGGCCCTGTGCCCCCTCCTACACTGCGCCCCGAGGCTGGAGCCTCTCTCGCCTTTGCCTCGGCCTGGCCCTGCTCCCTCCTACACTGCGCCCTGATGCTGGAGCCTCTTTCGCCTCTGCCCCGCCCTGTGCCCCTTCCTACACTGCGCCCCGAGGCTGGAGCCTCTCTCACCTTTGCCTCGGCACGGCCATGCTCCCTCCTACACTGTGCCCTGAGGTTGGAGCCTCTCTCGCCTCTGCCTCGGCCTCGCCCTGTGCCTCCTCCTACACTGCGCCCTCAGGCTGGAGCCTCTTTCGCCTCTGCCCCGCCCTGCGCCCTCCTACACTGCACCCTGAGGCTGGAGCCTCTCTCGCCTCTGCCTCGGCCCCGCCCTGTGCCCCCTTCAACACTGCGCCCCGATGCTGGATCCTCTCTCGCCTCTGCCTCGGTCTGGCCCTGGGAACCTATTCCACATTTGCATAAATCTTACACTTAACCAATTAGCAGCTTCAAACCAAATGTTTTGTTTAAATGTCGTGCAGCTAAATGAGCGGGTAGCAGGGAGCAGTTATATTCCCTCCCCGACAACTTCTTCTCTTCCTCCACAGGTAGCTCTGAACTTCCGCCATGTCTTCTGGGTCCTCCAGCACCCGAGGCTGAGACACCAAAGTGCGCCCCTCCATCCCTCCACCCCAGCCGTCACACTGATTGCTATTAGACTAATAGGTGTCCCAGGACCCCCCCAACCTCCCCAACACCTTAATCTCTAGTTATCTGGCTTGCAGTCACTGCTATGTATCCCCTTTTCTTATTTCTTTCTGCTTCAAACACAATTGGGAATGACAGCTGAATTAATTGTGCGCCCCCTTCTACACTGCGCCCTGAGGCTGGAGCCTCTCCAGCCTCTGCTTCGGCCCGGCCCTGCATCCGATCACATGATATGACGTGATCTGGATGCAGGAGACCGTGTCAGCATTACAGAGCCACCTGGTGGTGGAAGAGGGGTGATGGAAAAGACTCTTCCATCACCCCTTTTCCACCACCGGGTGGTGCTGTAACGCTCACATGGACTCCTGGATCCTAATCACATGTCATATCATGTGATCAGAACCAAGAAAACATTTCAGGAATAAGTCACCGGCATGGTGGAGGAAGAAGAATCTGGACAGGTATGTATGAGAGCTTCATGCTGCCACTCTACTCTGCCACCACATACCCTGCCAGGCTGGGAAAGGTGGTAAAATTGGTCAGTGATTGGCCAATCATAATTGAAAGTGTGTAAAAAGCTTTCGACTTTTTTCTCCTGGTATGACAAGTGTGGCCATACTGTACATGTGTGAGTCCATGCTTGCCTAGTAGCACTAAAACACTTGTGTATGTTTTTCCTCCATGCACGAGTGGCTTTGTGGTACATGGACGGATCATACTGGTACACGAATGGGAGCAGGGCACAATGTATTGCTTCAGGTGCCAAAAAGTCTCAAACCGGCCATGGGTTTGCTTTAACTTTTCATCCCACCCTCCCTTGTCGCTGGCACCTTTGTGGGGATGTCATGCCCACTGTTCAGTGAGTGGATCCAGGTGCATTATGGGATTGGACTGGTTTCACTTGGTGTAACAGGCAGACCAATGAGGCTGGTTATTAACATTGACTGTTATAAGCTATAATGTTGATTTTATTAAGCTTTAAAAGTTGTAATATGATAGCCCCATTGAACAATAATAAAAGGGCCATTTTATCGCAACGTGGAGTGTAGTGTTATTTATTTTTATTTATTAATGAGGTTAGATGGTTAATTTTGAGTAAAATGCAGTCTTCTCGCACACATGGGTACCATATGAATATTTTTTACTTTTTGCTAATAGTTCTTCCTTGTGAGATGTGCCAGTGGCACCACCAGCACACTCTGATCCAGGAGGACACCCGATGTGATCTCCTAAGGAGAAGTGTGAAGTTTATGAGATGGGCCAGTGGAACCACCAGTACAGTCTGATCCAAGAAGACCTGCCATGTGATCTCCTGTGCAGAAGTGGTCCCCTGTGGAGAAGTAAGATGTTTCGGAGATGTGCCAGTGGCACCACCAGCGCACTCTGATCCAGGAGGACCCGCGATGTGATCTCCTGTGGAGAAGTATGAAGTTTGGGCTGCAGGGCATCCCCCCACATGTCCTTATCTGGAAGAGGAGGAATTAAACAAGGAATTCCATATCTGCAATCCAGTGAAAAGGGACATCTGCTAAACACGACTCTTCTACAACAATCTGGCAGCCTTTTCCGCCGTAGCCCGTATCGCAGGCGAGTCATAACAAAAGTAATAAAATTACGTTTCCCTCCATCCAGTGATAGTATCTTATATCTGTGTCTGTCCTCCTCATGTAAAGTCATCACCGGTGATACACGAAGACAGCCAACAACTTCAAGAGAAGAATCCTACAGTGTGAAGATCCTCTGACTGCACTGCAACCGTTTATTAAAATTCCCAGGGCTATTTCCAGGGAACTCTGATAAGCACTTCTTGTCAAGGGATCACACTGTGGGATAGAAAATGAAAAGTTAACCCATTAAATTCATTAAATTCCATCTCCAGACAGCGATCTAAATATATCCTCTGAAAGCTTATTAATCGGAGTTCTCAGATGCTACCTACTTTGGCTCCAGTTCTCTTAAGGCTGTTCGGTAAAAAGTAACAGGTCGGTAAAATACCGCAATCAGGGCCATAAGCAATTCCCTTCTTCTCCTGACTTTTCTCCTTGGAGATAATTTTTCATCTTCTGTTTGAAATAACTTTTCTGTAACTGAAAAACTACCAAAATGTAGGTAAAAAAAAAAACCCTGCCAAAATTATTCAGAGTATTTTCTTGCTTGCTATTGGCTTAAAAGGCGTTTTATTTAAAAGATGTGAAAAATTCACCTAGGAGAAAAAGAAAAAGTGAAAAGAAAAAGTGAATTGGCTTGGGCACTTGGTATTTTAGACTTTTAGAAGATTCCAACACATGTGGTAATATACATCCTACTAATATAATAAATGGGAAAGTTTGGATGTTTGGATATTTGGATGTTTGGATGTTTGTTACTCGATCACGCCAAAATGGCTGAACGGATTTGAATGAAATTTGGCACACACATAGTACACTACCTGGAATAACATATAGGATACTTTTTATTCCCATAACCAAAAAGGGGGCGGAGACAAATACAAATTTCACTGGAAAATGTAAACTGCAGCCATTTTTACACTGTTAATGGCAGGGTTCCCAAACTTTGCACAGTTGGTCATTGGGTGCCTGGGATTAATATTCAGAAAGGTGGGAGGAACCTACAAAAGCCAATCATAATTCACCTATTGATTTTCAAGGGGAGTATTTACATTGCTGCCATTCTTGCACTGTTAATGGCACAAGCCTCAAACCTGGTACAGTTGATCATTGGGTGACTGGGTTCAGTGGCGTAGCCAAGTAGCTGTGGGCCCCGATGCAAGTTTTACAATGGGGCCCCCAAGCATTATATAAATAACAATTGATACGGCGCAACAACAACTGCCAATGGCAACTACAGTGTCAGAGGTGCAAGAAGGGGATGGGGAGCAGCTTGTTACTGATTACCCCCAAGCACTCTGTACATAGCAATCCCTGCCAATGACAACTACAGTGTCAGAGGTGCAAGAAGGGGATGGGGAGCAGTTTGTTAATGATTACCCCCAAGCACTCTATACATAGCAATCCCTGCCAATGGCAACTACAGTGTCAGAGGTGCAAGAAGGGGATGGGGAGCAGCTTGTTACTGATTACCCCCAAGCACTCTATACATAGCAATCCCTGCCAATGGCAGCTACAGTGTCAGAGGTGCAAGAAGGGGATGGGGAGCAGCTTGTTACTGATTACCCCCAAGCACTCTATACATAGCAATCCCTGCCAATGGCAACTACAGTGTCAGAGGTGCAAGAAGGGGATGGGGAGCAGCTTGTTACTGATTACCCCCAAGCACTCTATACATAGCAATCCCTGCCAATGGCAACTACAGTGTCAGAGGTGCAAGAAGGGGATGGGGAACAGCTTGTTACTGATTACCCCCAAGCACTCTATACATAGCAATCCCTGCCAATGGCAACTACAGTGTCAGAGGTGCAAGAAGGGGATGGGGAGCAGTTTGTTAATGATTACCACTATTCAAAGCATCTATAGAAGTGATCATTACCAGCATAGGACCAATAAAGAGCTAATTCTGCAGTTGAGGGTGGGCTCTTTGGGGCCCCTCTGGCCCAAGGTCCCCGATGCGGTCGCAACATCTGCAACCCCTATTGCTACGCCCCTGACTGGGTTTAAACTTGAGGGGGTGGAGCCACAAACAGCCAATTAGATTTGTTTCATTCCAATGCAAATTATTGATGCCAAACACCGCAAAGCTCACAAACTTGGTAATTGAGTAATTGATTAATTGTGTGTGAGGGTTAGAAAATTGGGCACAGCCAACACCAGCCAAATACATAACCGGGCAACATGGGGTCATAAGTGGGCGGAGACAAATACAAATTTTACTGGGAAAATGTAAACTGCAGCCCTCCTTACATTATTAATTGTATGGTTCTCAAACTTTACTGTGATGATTTGCTCAGCTGCCTGTGCAGACAGGCAGCCCTTTGACCATTGTGTAAGTTTGCATGCTGCAGGACTCTGGAAAGAAGAGTTTCTGTCAGTTTTGCAGCTTGTGCTTGCAGAGGAATTTGCATACGTTGTCATGCAAATTGCCTGGCCACATTCATTGGAGGCGTGTACTATAAGTACTATGTCTTTCCCACAATGCTTTGCTGGTCATTTCCCTTCCTTGCTCAGTTCCTGATGGACACTGCTGGAGTGTCAGCCATTGCTATCTAGTATAGTTAATTCCTGGGGGTTGCTTTAGGCTCCCCTTCTAGCCCAGTCAGGTTGTATTATCTGTATTGCCTGTTCTGTCTTGTCTTGCCTGTTGCCATTGTCCTGTCCCTATGGTGGTTGACAGGAAATGGTTCTGATCTCTGTTCTTGGAGTATAGCTGGTGCAGCGGTTGCTACCAGCTATCTCTTCTGTTCTGTCTCCTGGGATCGCGCTAGCTACTTTGTGCTAGCGCTGGGGATCCTTCTGTTCTGTTTCCTGGGATCGCGCTAGCTACTTTGTGCGAGCGCTGGGGATCCTTCTGTTCTGTCTTGTCGGTCGCGATTGCGCTGTCACCAACGGCGGTTGATAGCGAATCGTTCTGTCTTGCTGAGATCGCACTAGCCGCTAGCGTTAGCGGCTGTGGATCTTTCTGATCTATGTTCCTGCTTGGATCACACTTGCTCTGGCGGAAGAGCGGTGGATCCTTCCTGCCTAGTTCTTGTTTTTCGTGTGTCTGTCTTGTCCGCTGCGCTTGCTACAGGCTCGGTGAGGTAACCGTTAAGCAAGCGCTCGCGTCCCCTGTTTCATGTTTGTCTGTTTATGGTTAGTTAGGCGTGCTTGTCTCTATTGTGCTTATCACGTGGAGATCGCGCATAACCGCGTGCACTGTTGCGAATGAGTGCGGTGTTCGCGGTTAGCTAGCGGTTGTTATTTTCCGTATCTCCTTATTGTATTTGCTGTGCCTTTGCTACCCTCGTATTCTATTCTGTTCTGCCTTGTGTCACGTCTCGCGATCGCACCTCTCGCGATCGCGTTCCTATTTCGTATCTGCTGTTGTGTGTGCGCGGTCGCGGAGTGGCGACTGGATTGGCGCACACACATACAACCTATCCCTTTTGCTCAATCTCATTCACAATCGCCTCTCTTGCGATTGCGTTCTGCGCTTCGTACAATTCCTGTCTGGCACTTGTGGAGGTACAGAGGATTGGTTCCTCTGCACTCCCCAGCGCCATCTGCCGACAGGAATTTCCCTCTACAGGTGCGTAGCACCTTTTGCTGGGTTCCTGCAAATTATACGCTTGTGGAGGATCTCCGCCGTGTCAGCGCACGCGTTGTGCGCTGATCACGGGGAAAGTTCCACAATCGTTACATTTACACAGTTAATTACTGTGTGGCTGGGATTAATATTCAGAAAAGTGGGTGGAGCCTAAAAAAGCTAATCAAAAATTACCTATTGATTTTTCAGGGGAATATTTCATTGCTGCCATTCTTGCACTGTTAATGGCACAAGCCTCAAACCTGGTACAGTTGATCAATGGGGAACTGGGGTTTAAATTGATAAAAGGGGGTGGAGCCACAAACAGACAATCTTATTTGTTTCATTTTAATGCAGGTTATGGATGCCAAAAACTGCAAAGCTCACAAACTTGGTCATTGAGTAATTGTGTGTTATGGTTAGGAAAAGTGGGCGCAGCCAACACCAGCCAAATACATAATCAGGCAATACCGGGTCATCCGTGGGCGGAGACAAATACACATTTCACTGAGAAAATGTAAACTGCAGCCATTCTTACACTGTTAATGGCAGGGTTCTCAAACTTTGCACAATTGGTCACTGGGTGACTGGGATTAATATTCATAAAAGTGGGTGGAGCCTAAAACAGCCAATCAAAAATTACCTATTGCTTTTTCAGGGGAATATTTCATTGCTGCCATTCTTGCACTGTTAATGAAACAAGCCTCAAACCTGGTACAGTTGATCATTGGGTGACTGGGGTTTAAATTGATAAAAGGGGGTGGAACCACAAACAGACAATCTTATTTGTGTCATTTCAATGCAGGTTATGGATGCCAAAATCTGCAAAGCTCACAAATTTGGTCATTGAGTAATTGTGTGTAAAGGTTAGGAAAAGTGGGTGCAGCCAACACCAGCCAAATACATAATACTGGGTCATCAGTGGGCGGAGACAAATATACATGTCACTGAGAAAATGTAAACTGCAGCCATTCTTACACTGTTAATGGCAGGGTTCTCAAACTTTGTACAGTTGGTCACTGGGTGACTGAGATTAATATTCAGAAAAGTGGGTAGAGCCTACAAAAGGCAATCAAATTCACCTATTGATTTTCAAGGGGAATATGTAATTGCTGCCATTCTTGCACTGTTAATGGCACAAGCCTTAAACCTGGTACAGTTAGTCATTGGGTGACTGGGGTTCAAATTTAGACAAAGGGGTGGAGCCACAAACAGCCAATCAGATTTGTTTAATCTCAATGCAAATTATTGAAGCCAAAGACCGCAAAGCGCACAAACTAGGTCATTGAGTAATTGTGTGTTAGGGTTAGAAAAAGTAGGCGGAGCAAACACCAGCCAAATACATACCCGAACAATGTCAGGAAATCAGTAGGTGAAGAAAAATACAAATGTCATTGGGAAAATGTAAACTGCAGCCATTCTTACACTGTTAATGGTAGGGTTCTCAAACTTTGCACAGTTTCTGGGTGACTGGGATTAATATTCAGAAAGGTGGGTGGAGCGTACAAAAGCCAATCAAAATCCACTTATTGATTTTTAAGGGGAATATTTAATTGCTGCCATTCTTGCACTGTTAATAGCTAGAGATGGCCCGAACCGTTCGCCGGGCGAACATCTCTGGGCCTTCTACTACATCCGGGTCGCTATGACCCGGAGTAGTACGCCTGCACTGCCCGGTGGAGCGTGTCCTAGATCGCGCTCCTGTTGCCGGGCACTCTCTGCGCATGAGCGTGACGTCGTTCATGACGTCACGCACATGCGCAGAAAGTGCCCAGCAACAGGAGCGCAATCCAGGACGCGCTCCGCCAGGCAGCGCAGGCGTACTACTCCGGGTCATAGCGACCCGGAAGTAGTAGAAGGCCCAGTGATGCAGAGATGTTCGCCGGCGAATGGTTCGGGAACCGTTCGCGACATCTCTGTTAATGGCACAAGCCTCTTGCACTGTCAATCACCTGTACCTGGTACACTTGGCTATTGGGTGATTTGGGTTCAAATTCAGAAAAGGGGTGGAGCCACAGCCAATCAGATTTATTTTATTTCAATAAAAATTATTGATGCCAAAGACCGCAAAGCTCACAAACTTGATCATTGAGTAATTAAGTAATTGTGTGTTAGGGTTAGGAAAAGAGGGCAGGGCCAACACCAGCCAAATACATACCCGGGCAACGCCGGGCGTCCAGCTAGTATACAATATATGTTTGGTAATTCAATGAAATGTTGCTTTAATTCACTAAGATCTGCTCGGTAATAAGTAGAAGTCTTATAGAAGAGTTGTTCTGATTCTTCTGCTGTAAATCAAGGATGTTTTTTTTTTTTTGGGGGGGGGGGGGAGTTAAGAACAGGGAGTTATGTACTACACAAGAGAAATAAACATAGAGATATCTTACCTCTTGAGATGACTCAAACCAACCTTTGAATAAGGAATCTTTAGGATTCAAAGTTGTTGTACCAAGCGCCCACACTCCACACAGCTCTATATAAGGTGTTATTTTTGTATTGAACTGAGGAAGTGGGCTGAGACCCGTGAAAAGCGTTGTCAACAACTGTTTTTGAATATTAAAGATAACCTCTATGTTTATTTCTTCTGTGTAGTTTATCACTCCAGAATATACATCTATTGGGTGCCTCCCCACCTCCCATAAAGAAAACTTCTTGCCTCTAAACATGTCATTAGAGGTGTTAGTGCTTACTAGTTGTAGTGATTTACTGTACAAGTAGGAAAGAACACAGAAGGAGAACAACCAGTCGACCACCCAGACCAAGTAGGTTCCGGTACACCGAGCAGGAACGGCTATATCCCCGTAGGCATACACGGTGGTTGCAGGCTTGCAACCCATCTTTGTGAGTATAATATACCCAAAATTCTATAATATCTCCTTGACCTGATGATACTGCACCATTTGGGCTCATGGTTTTCCTTCATCCTGCAGGCTCTGGAATTCCCCTCCCCTTGGTAGAGAGGAATTGGCGGAACCTGACACATCGATATTCTGGTGTAAATGGTCTGCGATGAGCTGTTCTGGCTTCTGACCTGTGTCAGCTTTAAAGTGTAACTGTCAGGCATAAAATCAAAAATCAATTCTTTATTTTCATCTGGTAAACAAATAATAAGGATGCTAACCAGGCAATCCAAAAGTTACAATCACTATTACTTTTCTTGTTGGTAAATGATCATTCCCCAGTTTACTTTTTATTTGGTACACACAAAATTTGGTACACAAAAAGGAAGTTGCAGGGCATGCTGGGTTGTCCCTTTTTGCTTCTCTACTTCCCCTCAGACTTAACTAATGCAGCCTGATTGGCTGAAGCCTCTTTTACTCTAGTTTTCCCCTCCCACACCTCTGTTCCTCTCTGATTGGCCAATATTTCTCATGCTGAGACAATGCACTCTCTATAGTGAAGGGCGGGCAATGCATACACAATCAGGCAGAGGAGAGTAAGGGAGGAAATGGCATCAGGATTAGCTTCAAAATAGCCACACTTAAAATGTGAAATGCTAAGAAGGATTTTCTCTTTTTACTGAGGAAAAATCGCTAAAATCAAAACGTGGACAGTGCAATACATATGTAATGTAAATAGAGCAAGTATTTATCTACTTTTATATGTGTTTTTTTTTCTGAGATAGTATGGCTGACAGGTCCTCTTTAAGAGTAAAACGCCTCCCCGGCATCTCTTTAGATATGTATGCATGCCACTAGAGGGCCCTCTACCTTGCATCAGTCTATACATCTGCATGTCTAAAAGGATACAGCAAAGCCTCTATGACTGGCTTTTGCATTTTATTTACTTTTTGATGTCCCGCCCGGCAGTACATCAGCACCAATGGAGTGAGGAGCCCCCTCCTACACTGTGCCCTGAGGCTGGAGCCTCTCTCGCCTCTGCCTCGGCCCCGCCCTGTGTCCCCCCTACACTGTGCCCTGAGGCTGGAGCCTCTCTCGCCTCTGCCTCGGCCCCGCCCTGGGAGTAGGACAGGGGGGCTCTTCCTATTGTCCTTTGTCTGTCCATTTTACCGAATGCTGATTGTTAGTTACCGACAGCTCCAGGCTGCTTTTACAATACCGAACATCGCACTTGTTTTACTGAATGCTCTAACCTTTGTGAATTGTCAATTATTGAGGTATTACAAGTCAGTAATTTACCTCACCAGTCAGTAATTGTACTTCAATGCGGTAACAGCCATAGTGAATTCACATCTTACAAAACCATCTGTTTTCTGCATTACCGAATGCAGTAATGCTTATTGATATACCGGTAGATCCTTTGTGTTAAATCAAATTTCTGCACTACAAAACTCCTTCAGTCCATCTTGAACATTCCTGTCTGATGATTTGTCTAAGATCTGCTGTGTTCAGTCAGTCTGTGCCAGGCTCTGTGGGTGTGGCTGCCACTCCTGCCTGCATTGCATCATTCTGTTGTTAAAGGGGCACTATAGCAAAACATTGTAAAATGTAAAATATGTGCAAACAGACAAATAAGAAGTACGTTTTTTTCCAGAGTAAATTTTGCCATAAACGACTTTTCTCCTATGTTGCTGTCACTTACAGTAGGTAGTAGAAATCTGACAGAAGTGACAGATTTTGGACTAGTCCAACTCTTCATAGGGGATTCTCAGGGATATATTTATTTTCGAAAGCACTTGGTGAATGGCAGTTGCTCTGTCCAACTGCCAAAAAACTGTAGCGAGCAGGGAAGCTGGCTTTTATTCTCTACAAAGATATTCCCTAAAAAGGATTTAAACAATGATGATGGCTAGCTTCCCTGCTCCCTATAAAGTTTATTTTTTTGGCAGTTGGACAGAGCGACTGCCATTCACCAAGTGCTTTTGAAAATAAATATATCTCTGAGAATCCTCTATGAAGAGATGGACTAGTCAAAAACCTGTTGCTTGTGTCAGATTTCTACTACCTACTGTAAGTGACAGCATTATAGGAGAAAAGTAATTGATGGCTCATTTTACTCTGGAAAAAAACGTTCTTCTTATTTGTATATGTTTGCACATATTTTAAATTTTACAATTTTTGCCATTGTGCCCCTTTAAAGTCTGCAAGGGAGAAGGCACAGGTGTAGTCTGAGTAGGGTTGCCAGGTCGGCTGATGGAGAAAACCGGACAGGGGGTGGAGTTAGGGGTGGCGTTAGGGGCGGAGTCAGAAGCGCACTTTTATGTAGAGTGGGGCTAAGCAATGGGCTTTTTAAAAAAATTTTTTATAGTATTTATATCGCACTGACATCTTCTGCAGCACATTACAGAGTACATAGCCATGTCACTAACTGTCCTCACCAGTAGTACTGGTCCAGTGCACATAAGAGACAGTTTTTCACCAGTAACTGCACATAAGAGACAGCTTTCCACCAGTAAATGCACATTATAAGAGACACCTTTTCGCCAGTAAATGCACATAATAAGAGACAGCTTTTCCCCAGTAAATGCACAAGAGACAGCTTTTCACCAGTAAATGCACATAATAAGACACAGCTTTTCCCCAGTAAATGCACAAGAGACAGCTTTTCACCAGTAAATGCACATAATAAGACACAGCTTTTCACCAGTAAATGCACAAAAGAGACAGCTTTTCACCACTAAATGCACATAATGACAAACAGCCAGTGTTCCCAGTATATGTAGCCAGGGATATATGTGCCCAGTATATGTAGCCAGGGGGTATATATGTCCCAGTATATGTAGGCAGGGGTGTAAATGTCCCAGTATACGTAGGCAGGGGTATATATGTCCCAGTATATGTAGCCAGGGGGTATATGTGCCCAGAATAGGTAGCCAGGGGGTATATGTGCCCAGAATAGGTAGCCAGGAGCTATATGTGCCCAGAATAGGTAGCCAGGGGCTATATGTGCCCAGAATAGGTAGCCAGGGGCTATATGTGCCCAGAATAGGTAGCCAGGGGCTATATGTGCCCGGAATAGGTAGCCAGGGGCTATATGTGCCCAGAATAGGTAGCCAGGGGCTATATGTGCCCAGAATAGGTAGCCAGGGGCTATATGTGCCCGGAATAGGTAGCCAGGGGCTATATGTGCCCAGAATAGGTAGCCAGGGGGTATATGTGCCCAGAATAGGTAGCCAGGGGCTATATGTGCCCAGAATAGGTAGCCAGGGGGTATATGTGCCCGGAATAGGTAGCCAGGGGCTATATGTGCCCAGAATAGGTTAGGTAGCCAGGTGCCCCCCGAGCCCCCCCCCCTCGCAGGAGGAGAACAGTGCAGCAGAGAGAGAGCTGGGAGCACCTTAGGGTGCTCTCTCTCCCCCGCTGTCTCCTCCAATATGATGTGCAGGCTGGCGGGTGGCTGCGGGCGGAACTTACCTCTGTGTCGCAGGCGCCGGAAGTTCGGGTCCCGCAGCCGCTGAGATTCGACTCAAAAAAGATCCGGATCAAAGATTCGAATCATTCATGAGCCGGACAACACTATTCAGACTGATTAGTGTTGTCCGGCTCATGAATGATTCGGATCTTTGATCCGGATCTTTTTTGAGTCGAATCTCAGCGGCTGCGGGACCCGAACTTCCGGTGCTGGAGCAACACAGAGGTAAGTTCCGCCTGCAGCCACTCGCCAGCCTGCACATCATCCTGGAGGAGACAGCGGGGGAGAGAGAGCACCCTAAGGTGAGGGAAGGGGGGGGAGATTGCCCCCCTTCTCCACCGCTGCTCCCAGCTCTCTCTCTGCTGCGCTGTTCTCCTCCTGCGCTGCGGGGGGGGGGGGGCTCTAAACCGGACAACTTAATTGTCCGGTTTAGCATGCCTTTTTGCACCAGACACAGCGCACAAAAACCGGACTGTCCAGTGTAAAACCGGACACCTGGCAACCCTAAGTCTGAGACAGTTGCAGCCTACAACACAGATGGTCTGAGGTGTAGGAAGTGGCTGGTGTCTGGGCCCGGCTCCTCATAACCAGGCACTTTGAGGGTCAGGTCAGTTGCTGGATTGTTCCCCAGAGTATATGATATCAAACCAATGGATGTGAAGGAACTCATGCTTTCCAGTTTGTCTGGTCACACAGTCTGTTTAGAGTAGAGCTGAGTCCGTCCTTTGTCCAACCTTGAAGGCCCTTTTACACTGGGGCAGTGTGGTGTGGTAATTGTACCACCGCAGGGTAATGAAAGTCTATGGGGAAAGTCTATACTTTCATGCTGCCGCGGTACAGCACAATGCAACAGAAGTGACATTTTCGCTTCATCCGCGACGCTCGGTTAGATCTACATTACCGCGCGGTTATGCGTTGACCTGTGATGACATGCGGCAGACAGGAAGTCATGTAAGTCTATGGTGAGGCCCCTTGTCCCTGCGTCGCCCAGTGTCCTTGCGATCGTTGTGTCTGGTTGGCGTGTGCGGCGCGCAAGCAGACTTTAGACAGCCATGGGGGAGGGGTGCAAGTGAGCATGCACGCGCAAGAGTCGCGTCTTTTCAAACATGGAGGGGGGAGGCACAGCTGTCGCCCAGTGCCCATTTGTTAATGGGCGGGCCTGTTTACTAGTATATGTATAATGTATGCTATTTTATTGTTTTATCAGTATGATTACTATTATATATTGTATGTTATATTATTACGATCTGTAATTGTAATTGTCAACCGAGATACTGAGCTTCTTATATCTGCTGATTCTAGGCACTGTTACTGTACTTGGCCTGATGAAGTGGCCTCAGGCCCACGAAACGCCTGCCTAAAACGTTATTTCGTAGGAGACTGTCATTGTTGAGGTAAACCACCTCCTCCTTTTATTTTTTACTTACTTTTAACTTTCATTATTTATACTCCTATCCTTTTGTGTTCTATACAACTTGAATTTTCCCAATTATTTCCATTTCTGTGAAAACAAACTTTTCCCCAAAGTTTGCTCTGATTTTCTGAAGAGTTGGACATAAGGAAACGTCAGCCATTTCATTCTTTATATTCTTTGGCTGCTTTCTGGGGCTTGTCTGGTCCCGTCTAGGAGTGGGTTATATTTTTAGCAACCGTCAAATATTGACCAATTCCTCCGCATTTCCCCCAATCTCCCCTGCTTAGTGACAACGCTTGAAGCAGAAAGAATGCAGAATGTAAATACTAGAATAACGTTCTCATTATTTTGGCTGATGTCGTATTGGCATATTTATCCAGCGAGCTGCTGTAACAGAAGGAGGAAATGGAATGTATGTAAATTTTGCCAAGTAAACTCACATGCGAGCTCAGCTGGTCTCAGCTTTACACAGTACAGAGGGCGGGGCTATATGTGTTTTGTTTGGAACATCTTCTATTGAGGTTTTTTCTCCTTTGAGTGCTTTTGCGTGTATTGTCAGCTGCCCAGCCCACACATGTACTGTATGTGTCGTGGCAGCCTCGGGTATGTGTCACCACCTCCCCTGTGTCCCACTCCGACTCCCTCCCCACTTCTCTGCACTGTGTCTGCCTTGTCTGTAGTTAGAGCAGGGCTACAAGAAAATGGCTGCCGATTTCCACAAACGTGGACATCGGTGGCCATTTTTCTGTAGCAGAAAGGTAGGGAGAATGAAGCAGCGAGGTGAGAGACAGAGCGGGGTGCTGAAAAGTGACGTCAGTGCTGGAACATGGAGCTGGTGAGTAAGCCACTGCCAGCACATGCTACTGGGGGCACCTACCCCTAGCTATCTATCCTGAGGGCCCCTACACCTCGATATCTATCCTGAGGGCCCCTACACCTTGCAACCTATCTTGAGGGTACAGTACAAACGTTTTGGGATAGTGTTCTGTGGACTGATGAAACAAAATTAGAACTGTTTGGGCCCATAGATCAACGCTATGTTTGGTGGAGGAAAAACAAGGTCTATGAAGAAAAGAACACCTTGCCTACTGTGAAACATGGCGGGGGGTCAATCATGCTTTGGGGCTGTTTTGCTTCTGCAGGTACAGGGAAGCTTCAGCGTGTGTAAGGTACCATGAATTCTCTTCAGTACCAGGAGATATTGGATGAAAATGTGATGCAGTCCGTCACAAACCTGAGGCTTGGGAGACGTTGGACCTTTCAACAGGACAATGATCCCAAGCATACCTCCAAGTCCACTAGAGCATGGTTGCAGATTAAAGGCTGGAACATTTTGGAGTGGCCATCGCAGTCACCAGACTTAAATCTGATTGAGAACCTCTGGTGGGACTTAAAGAAAGCAGTTGCAGCGCACAAGCCTAAGAATGTGACTGAACTGGAGGCTTTGCCCATGAAGAATGGGCTAAGATAACCGTAGATTGCTGCAAGACACTTGTGTCAAGCTATGCTTCATGTTTAAAAACTGTTATAACTGGAAAAGGATGTTGCACTAAGTACTGAGAATGAATGTCACTTGGGTGTTGAATAAAACTGATAATGATGTGTTCACAGAAAAGACATTTTGTGGTTATTTCATTATAAATGTTATGTTATATTTGTCTGACTTCAAGTGCCTCTTTGATTTAATTGTAAACAAGATGACTGAAATGATTAAAATCAATGTCAAACTGGCCAAAACACTCAATTTCAGTGGGGGTTGAATAATTTTGAACACAACTGTATGCACAGTCCGCGATCGCAATGTGGGAGGACAGTGGTCTGAATTGTTGTAATCGGACCATAAAAAGCACTGATTTTTTACCCCTTCTTTTGGGGGAGAAAAAATGTGTCTTATGGTACGAAAAATCCGGTATTCTCAATCTGTTGTCTCCTATGCTGATGTGTAAGAGATGTGGGAAGGTACAACCAAGATTGCAATGTATATGGTCATAGGTATCCATTATACCAGAGTTCACCAGCAGACGAGGGTGTGGGTCAGCTCGAGAACTGCAGCTCATAATAGAACAGGAAGCTGACTGGAGGCAGATGTGATAGTCCCATTTGGGATGGGAAAGGAGAGAGATACAGGCGAGAGGTCACCACTATAATCTCTCTGCTCGGATTCCCAGCATTCTCATGCTATAATCCGTCACATCAACCAAACCCTCTGATTGCACCCCTTCTGTGCAGAGAAAGTACACAGCCCCACAAAATACACAACAACAAGAAGGGTGGAGGCTCCCACTATCAGTGTTACTCTCCACGGCCTGGTGATCACAAGCTGTTTTTCCTGATCACGAGGTCAGATTCCGAATTCCTGATCGCCTCTCGCACACGAATTCAGTTCCAAATGCACCTGTGATGGTGGTGGTCCAAATCCGGCTCGTGATCACGGCCGTGATTATTACCTGAAAACCGCCCAACTTTAGCGGTTAATAGCAAAGCCCCCTTACATGCTAGAAACACCAAATTTGCAGGCTATGTTAAAGGAATCATCAGGCAAATAAAATAAATTAAAAAAAGCTTTACTCACCTGGGGCTTTCTCTAGCCCCTTGCAGCCGACTGTCCCACGCTGTCACCTCCGCTCCCCGCTGCTGTCCCGATCTCTCTGCACGCCTCTGCACCGTGCGGGGAGCCCGGGGCGGCGGCGGAGAGCAGAGCGATCAGCGTGGGACAGTCAGCTGCAAGGGGCTGAAGAAAGCCCCAGGTGAGTAAAGTTTTTTTTTTTTTTTATTTGCCTGGTGATTCCTTTAAGGAGAACAGTGGGAACAAGAGGAAATAAAGACCTTATAGTTTGAGAAAATCGATTTTAAAGTTTCAAAGGCAAAAAGTATACATTTAAATGCGGTAGATGACAGTTAATGTATTTACCGCATTTACATGTACACTTTTTTCCTTTAAAACTTTAAGATTGATCTTCTCAAAAACTATAAGGTCTTTTTGAAAAAAAAATTCCCCTTCTTCCCACTGTTCTTCTTAACATATCCTGCAAATTTGGTGTTTCTAGCATGTAACAGGGCTTTGCTAATTATTAACCGCTAAAGTCGGCGGGTTTTGACAGGTTTTTAATCACAAATACTTTTTCCTTTGAAACTTTAAGCTGGCCACTAACGGTCCAATTTTTAGCGAAAAATCGTTCGAGCGACCAGAAATTCTGATCGGATTGGTTGTAAATAATCTCCATTGGTGGACACAATCGATTATGTACGAGTGAAAAAAATGTCGCCCGAATGAATTTTCGTCGAACGAAAATTTGGATTTTCTTGGTGGTCGTGATAGATAGGAAGCAATGATTGGTTAGTTGATGGTGTAGTGAACGATTTTTCGTCCGATCAAAATTTCTGATCGCTCGAATGATTTTTCGCTAGAAATTGGACCGTTAATGGCCAGCTTTAAAATTTTAAATTTTTTGCTACATTGTACCCACCTGTATAATCCATGCAATTTTGGTGATTGTAGCATGTATGTGGGCTTAGCTATTAACATTAAAGTCAAATCCGCTATCAGGGCTGTGATTCTACATGTAATCACGGCTAAAATCCGAGTCGAATTCGAATTTGGACATCAAATCCAGATCACGATCAGGGCGTATCCGGATTTAGATACTGCTCTGGATGGATGTACTCGAATTGGTGATCAGGGGATCCGAGCACCACTGCCCGCTATACATAAAATCAGCCTAAGGCCTCTTGCACACTGCACGCGATTCAGATTCAGATTCCGCTTTTTAATCAGTTTTTACATCCGATTCAGATTCTGATTTGCAGTTTGCTCCCTGCACACTGCAAATCGGAATCTGAATTAGATGTAAAAACTGATTAAAAAGCGGAATCTGAATCGGAATCGCGTGCAGTGTGCAAGAGGCCTAAAACCGAGAGGTGGTGTTGGTCTTACCAGGGGCGCCGCGAGGCATAAAGCAAACCAAGCGGCCGCTTGGGGCCTCAAGATCGTAGGGGCCTCGGCGGTTCAGTGACGTCACTGTTTTCCCGCAGCCCCGCGGGGCTAGCAGAGCAGGGCAGCAGGGCTACGGGAAGATGGCCGCCGCCGAAGCCCTGTTCTGGAGACTATTTATGCCTCCAGTACAGGGCTTCGGGTGGCCATCTTCCCATAGCCCTGCATTCAATCAGCGCGGGAGATTGGAGGAGGGAGGGAGCTCCGTGGGAACTGCGTGCCTGAGGAGCCGGCCACCGGCCAGGAGAGGAGACGGGGAGAGAAGACTTGTGCCAGGTGAGTAAATTATTTTCTTTTTGCAGCCCTTATCTGCTGCACTGTGCCCTAATTGCATTTGATTTCTGCTGAAAATGTGGCCCTAATTGCGTTTGATTTCTGCTGAAAATGTGGCCCTAATTGCGTTTGATTTCTGCTGAAAATGTGCCCTAATTGCATTTGATATCTGCTGAACTGTGCCCTAATTGCGTTTGATTTCTGCTGAGAATGTGCCCTAATTGCGTTTGATTTCTGCTGAAAATGTGCCCTAATTGCATTTGATATCTGCTGAACTGTGCCCTAATTGCGTTTGATTTCTGCTGAAAATGTGCCCTAATTGCATTTGATTTCTGCTGAAAATGTGGCCCTAATTGCGTTTGATTTCTGCTGAAAATGTGCCCTAATTGCATTTGATATCTGCTGAACTGTGCCCTAATTGCGTTTGATTTCTGCTGAAAATGTGCCCTAATTGCATTTGATTTCTGCTGAGAATGTGCCCTAATTGCGTTTGATTTCTGCTGAAAATGTGCCCTAATTGCGTTTGATTTCTGCTGAACTGTGCCCTAATTGCGTTTGATTTCTGCTGAGAATGTGCCCTAATTGCGTTTGATTTCTGCTGAAAATGTGCCCTAATTGCATTTGATTTCTGCTGAAAATGTGCCCTAATTGCGTTTGATTTCTGCTGAAAATGTGGCCCTAATTGCGTTTGATTTCTGCTGAACTGTGCCCTAATTGCATTTGATTTCTGCTGAAAATGTGCCCTAATTGCGTTTGATTTCTGCTGAAAATGTGCCCTAATTGCGTTTGATTTCTGCTGAAAATGTGGCCCTAATTGCGTTTGATTTCTGCTGAACTGTGCCCTAATTGCGTTTGATTTCTGCTGAAAATGTGCCCTAATTGCGTTTGTTTTCTGTTGAAATGTTGCACAAATTGCGTTTGTTTTCTGCTGAAATGTTGCACAAATTGCGTTTTTATTTTCTGGTGTCTGGCGTAACTGTTGCTGCATTTATTATTTAATGGTCATAGTTGGCTATATTTGCTGTGCTACCGTTAAGCTCCGCCCATACAATGTCATGGCCACGCCCATTTTTCGCCGCGCCTCAATCGCCCCACGTCCATTTTCCCCCGCAAACAGCCCCGCCCCAATCCGCTCACCGGCTCCACCCACATGTCATGGCCACGCCCACTTATGCGGGATAGCCACACCCATTTTTCGCAGGATAGGGCCACTTACTACAGTCCGCTTGGGGCCACAAAAACCTTAGCTGCACCCCTGGGTCTTACCTCTCCAGAAGAATTAGACCTAGAAAAAGTTTATTCAAGCACAAAAAAACCCCAACAATGCGTTTTGCGGGTGCTTGCCGTTTCCTCGGGTCAGTTCAGATCATAAAGTGCCTTTTTGCCTAGCTGTCGTGAGTAGTAAAACTACAACTAAATGTAAGAAAAAATAAAAATCAACATATATTTACAAAAAAAAAATTACTGTTTACATCCCACCCTCCAAAAAATACCCAAATAAAATGTTTAATAAAAAAAAAAAAAAAAATTACAATAAAAAAAAAACACATGTAAATATTTACCCAAGGGTCTAAACTTTTTAAATATCAATTTAAAGATAAATTTTTCTATTTTTTTTTAAATTATAAGCTTGTAAATAGTGATGGACGCAAAACGGAAAAAATGCACTTTTATTTCCAAATAAAATATTGTCGCCATACATTGTGATAGGGACATAATTTAAACGATGTAATAACCCGGACATATGGGCAAATACAATACGTGAGTTTTAATTATGGAGGCATGTATTATTTTAAAACTATAATGGCTGAAAACTGAGAAATAATTATTTTTTTCAGTTTTTTTCTTATTCTTCCTGTTAAAATGCATTTACAGTAAAGTGTCTCTTAGCAAAATGTACCCCCCAAAGAAAGCCTAATTGGTGGCGAAAAAAACAAGATATAGATCAGTTCATTGTGATAAGTAGTGATAAAGTTATAGGCTAATGAATGGGAAGTGAACATTGCTCGGATGCATAAAGTGAAAACGACTGAAGGCTGAAGTGGTTAAACAATGCCGGTTGCCTGGCTTTTGTGCTAATATGCCTCTGGACCAGTGACCTAAAGTATTAGAGGCTCAATGTACTATTAGTCACTGGCCCAGAATGAGTAGCAGATCAGATGCTGTGACTCCGCTGGCTGCATGCTTGTTCCAGGGCTGTGACTCCGCTGGCTGCATGCTTGTTCCAGGCTGTGACTCCACTGGCTGCATGCTTGTTCCAGGGCTGTGACTCCGCTGGCTGCATGCTTGTTCAAGGGCTGTGACTCCGCTGGCTGCATGCTTGTTTCAGGGCTGTGACTCCGCTGGCTGCATGCTTGTTCCAGGGCTGTGACTCCGCTGGCTGCATGCTTGTTCCAGGGCTGTGACTTCACTGGCTGCATGCTTGTTCCAGGGCTGTGACTCCGCTGGCTGCCTGCTTGTTCCAGGTCTGTGTCTCCATTGGCTGCATGCTTGTTCCAGGGCTGTGACTCCGCTGGCTGCATGCTTATTCCAGGGCTGTGACTTCATTGGCTGCTTGCTTGTTCCAGGGCTGTGACTCCGCTGGCTACATGCTTGTTCCAGGTCTGTGTCTCCATTGGCTGCATGCTTGTTCCAGGGCTGTGACTCCGCTGGCTGCATGCTTGTTCCAGGGCTGTGACTCCGCTGGCTGCATGCTTGTTCCAGGGCTGTGACTCCGCTGGCTGCATGCTTGTTCCAGGGCTGTGACTCTGCTGGCTGCATGCTTGTTCCAGGGCTGTGACTTCACTAGCTGCATGCTTTTTCCAGGGCTGTGACTCCGCTGGCTGCATGCTTGTTCCAGGTCTGTGTCTCCATTGGCTGCATGCTCGTTCCAGGGCTGTGTCTCCATTGGCTGCATGCTCGTTGCAGGGCTGTGACTCCGCTGGCTGCATGCTTGTTCCAGGGCTGTGACTCCGCTGGCTGCATGTTTGTTCCAGGTCTGTGTCTCCATTGGCTGCATGCTTGTTCCAGGGCTGTGACTCCGTTGGCTGCATGCTTGTTCCAGGTCTGTGTCTCCATTGGCTGCATGCTTGTTCCAGGGCTGTGACTCCGCTGGCTGCATGCTCGTTCCAGGGCTGTGACTCCGCTGGCTGCATGCTCGTTCCAGGGCTGTGACTCCGCTGGCTGCATGCTTGTTCCAGGTCTGTGTCTCCATTGGCTGCATGCTTGTTCCAGGGCTGTGACTCCGCTGGCTGCATGCTCGTTCCAGGGCTGTGACTCCGCTGGCTGCATGCTCGTTCCAGGGCTGTGACTCCGCTGGCTGCATGCTTGTTGCAGGGCTGTGACTCCGCTGGCTGCATGCTTGTTGCAGAGCTGTGACTCCGCTGGCTGCATGCTTGTTCCAGGGCTGTGACTCCACTGGTTGCATGCTTGTTCCAGGGATGTGACTCCGCTGGCTGCATGCTTGTTACAGGGCTGTGACTCCGCTGGCTGCATGCTTGTTCTAGGGCTGTGACTCCACTGGCTGCATGCTTGTTGCAGGGCTGTGACTCCACTGGCTGCATGCTTGTTACAGGGCTGTGACTCCACTGGCTGCATGTTTGTTGCAGGGCTGTGACTCCACTGGCTGCATGCTTGTTCCAGGGATGTGACTCCACTGGCTGCATGCTTGTTGCAGGGCTGTGACTCCGCTGGCTGCATGCTTGTTCCAGGGCTGTGACTCCACTGGCTGCATGCTTGTTCCAGGGCTGTGACTCCAATGGCTGCATGCTTGTTCCAGGGCTGTGACTCCACTGGCTGCATGCTTGTTCCAGGGCTGTGACTCCGCTGCCTGCATGCTTGTTCCAGGGCTGTGACTCCGCTGCCTGCATGCTTGTTCCAGGGCTGTGACTCCACTGGCTGCATGCTTGTTCCAGGGCTGTGACTCCGCTGCCTGCATGCTTGTTCCAGGGCTGTGACTCCACTGGCTGCATGCTTGTTCCAGGGCTGTGACTCCGCTGCCTGCATGCTTGTTCCAGGGCTGTGAAAGCAATGAATCCCACCATGTTCCCACAATCGCAGATTGCCTGATGGCTGGAGAAACATTGCTTACAAAACCCATTAACAGAGTAACCAACCCTGAGCTGCTTGGTTACTCTGTTGTACTGATCCAAGCCCTATCTCATACAGCCATATCAATCCCTACCATGCACTGATGAGGACTAAAAAACCAAAACAGGCTGTCTACATGTGGGATTGGTGTGGCTGAGAAATATTTAATGCTATAGGCTTGCTATACACCAGCGGTTCTGGATGCTAGCCTGGCTTACAGGGGCGAAAAGAGATAATTTGCATATTCAGTAGCGGTGCATTGTGGGTAACCACATATGTTTACTTATAGCTGAATTATTGCAAATTTCCTTCTGTTTTAAGAAGGCAATTACACCAAGCAAAACTCATTAAAGTAACTACTGAAGTGAGGACAACTTTTCTTGTGTTCAGAAAAAAGCACATTTTGGACCTCCAGACTTTCTATAGGACCTCTCTAGGGTTCATTGATCAAAATGACTTGTTTTATTGCACAAACCCTGTTGGAAATCTAGCGTCTAGCCAAGAGCTCCTGGTGTTTTGTATGTGGGGGGGTCACTTGTGGTGTAGAAAAGTTGTTCCTATTGTAACTGGCTGCTGCTGCTACAATCTGTAACATGAGCGCCCTCTGCTGGATAAATGCAAGAATCTCATTTTGCCTCAGTGATAATACGACACAATTTACATCACTTGCCAAAGGCAAATATTGACCTGTGTCCCTATTGTTTCTTTTCTACTATAGAACAGTTACATCTGCTAATTGTAACGTCACATGATATTTGCAATATAATATAACATAATAGAGACCAGCAACAACATTGATTATGGGGATGGAAAATGAGATAAACTGAGTTTATTTAGTCTGGAGAAAGGATCTAATTAACATGTATACATAGATCAGAGGGCGATTTAAAAGCTTGGCGGATGAGCTTTTTGTCCCTAGGCTTGTGCAAAGGACTAGAGGACATGATCTGCACATGGAGGAAAAAAGTTCTTGCTATTTATTTAGGTAGAGTGACCATACGTCCCGGATTACCTGGGACAGGTCCCTGATTCGGGGTCCCCTGTCCCAGGCTGGCTTGGGTCCCGGGAAACGTCCCAGTTTTAGATGCAGGACGTCCTGGCTGCGGGAGTATCTGACGTCAGTGTCCTGTCCTCCGCCCCTCTGATCCACCCTGCTGCTACTGCTCCCCTCCCTCCCTGTCTTCTGCCTGCATTGAATTGGCTAAAAGTGGATTCCCGCCGCTGTCTGACCCTGCCCCCACTGTTAAATGTGCGTGTTGATGTCACTGCGGCGTCACACGCAGCAGTGCAGCACACAATCCACGAGTTGGAAGAGCTACGCGGAGGGAAGAAGAAAACAACCGTCGGGCCGTCACACCTAGACCAGCCTGGGCCGGAGCAGCAGCTGCCCGCATTGACATGGCACCTGCTGCCTCATCGGCGTCCTCGCACACAGGTAGTGTGACGCCGGTCATCAGACATTGCGACACACACGACTCTCTGACTTTGTAATCTGAATCCTGATGTGGCCTGCTGCCTACCACTGAGTCTGACTTGCTAATGTTTGGAGGGGAGAGTGGGTGCGGTGTAGTGAAAAATTTTGCTACCCATCATATTCTGCAACTTGCCATAGAGGACAGTGTATGACTGTGTAGGCGTGGCTTCTTTCTGTTAACACGCCTGTAATTTTTTGCAACCACAGATCCCATTGAGCTAGAAGGGGGATTGTTCCCTCCAGGGGGGGTTATTAGTTGAGCAAGAGGGGGGATTGTTCCCTCCAGGGGGGGTTATTAGTTGAGCAAGAGGGGGGATTGTTCCTGGGGGGGGGGGGGGTTATTAGTTTAGCAAGAGGGGGGATTGTTCCCTCCAGGGGGGGTTATTAGTTGAGCAAGAGGGGAGGGTTCTGTGTGAGAATAGGGTTGGGTTGCATTTTCTGATACAGATAGGTTAAAGTCAATGGTTAGGTTGCACTTTCTGATAGCTATACCTATAAATAAGTGCAACCGGTTGCAAAATCTGATAAAGTTGCAAAAAATTTCACCACAGCGGCAACTAGACGAGATGACTAGGACGGTTTCCATCTCACTTGACAAAAATGTTGATATTCGGGGGGGGGATGCTGGCTGGGCGGGCCCTGCCTACTTAAAAAAACAAGTGGTGGTGGTAAATTCGGCAATTATTGAGGGGGGGGGGGGGTAGACAAGGTAGAGTGGTGGTGGTTGGATGTTTAAAACGCTCCACATACGCCTGTCCCAGGTTGGGATCTTAAAAATCTGGTCACTCTAATTTAGGAAAGGGTTCTTTACAGTAATTGTGATTAAAATGTGGAATGCATTGCCGTAGGAAGTCGTTATGGCAAACTCTAGATCTCCATTTAAGAGGGGCTTAAATGCTTCCCTTGCATTGAAAGACATCCATATTGCAATTATTAGATAATTTTTGACAGTGTTGATCCAGGGATTTTATCTGATTGCCATCTGGAGTCGGGAAGGATTTTTTTCCCTTTTGGGGCTAATTGGACAATGCCCTTTAAGGGTTTTTCTGCTTCCTCTGAATCAGCTGAGATATGTGAGGGTGCAGGCTGGTGTTGTATCTTATTTTCTGGTTGAACTCGATGGACGTATGTCTTTTTTCAACCCAAATATCTATGTAACTGTAGTATTAGAGAGCATTATAAAAGCTTGGCAGATGAGCTTTTTGTGCAAAGTCTTAGGAGACATGATCTGCGCATGGAGGAAAAAAGTTCTTGCCATTTATTTAGGAAAGGGTTCTTTACAGTAAGAGTGATTAAGATGTGGAATGCATTGCCACAGGAAGTAGTTATGACACATGCTGGATGGTGTAGGATGGCTGGATGGTGTAATGGTTAAGGGCTCTGCCTCTGATGCAGGAGACCAGGGTTTGAATCTCGGCTCTGCCTGTTCAGTAAGGGCTCGTTTCCACTGTTGCGACGCGATTTCGCCGGCATTCCGACGCTTGTAAAAACGCATGCGGATGCGTTTCCGCATGCGTTTTTACCCGCGATTTCGCATGGCAGGGTGCCATGCCAAATTAACCATGACACTGCCAGGGCAAAATAACATTGAAAAAGGTGCGAAATCGCACGCGAATCGCAGGTAAAAACGCATGTAAAAAATGCATGCGTTTTTACTATTAAATACATTAGCGGCGATTCGCACGGATTCCCGATGCAGGCGAATTCAGAATCAGAATCAGAATCAGAATCAGAAATCTTTTAATCGCCACGCACGACTGGGTCGTGCACGGAATTGGGTTTGGCACATACAATTGCTCAGAGAGAGATTGAGAGTAGTATCAACATAAGAAATTTGCATAGTATCAACAAAAGAGAAAAAAAAAAAAAAAAACGTAGTCATACAATCATACATTATAAGGCATAGTCATACAAAAACACACAGTATACTCAGTGGTACATATTAATAGTTAGATGTGCAGCGGTATAGCGGTAGTCTGCAGGGTGCAGTTTAAACAGATTTAAACTAGACAGTCCTTCAGTCGGCAACTGTAGCATTTGGGGGGGGGGGGGGGTGGCATTAGAGATGAAGGGAGTTCAGAAGGTTGATGGCAGAGGGGAAAAAGGAGTCTCTATGCCTCGAAGTTCTGGTGTAAATGGCACGAAACCTGCGGCCTGAATGGAGCCGGCTGAAAAAGCGGTGTCCCGGGTGTGAGGGATCGCTGGCAATTCTCAGTGCTCTAGAGCGTAATCTGGAGTTGTGGAGGAGGTCGAGCGAGGGGAGAGGTCTACCGATGATTCTCTCCGCCGATCTAATGACCCTCTGCAGCTTGTATCTGTCGCTGTTGGAGGAGCCAGCGTACCAGACTAGGATGGATGAGCAGAGGACGGACTCAATGGTAGCTGTGTAGAAGTTCATCAGCAGCTCCTGGGCCATGCCAAACTTCTTCAGTTGGCGGAGGAAAAACAGCCTCTGTTGTGCTTTCCTCTGGGTCAAGGTGGTGTTTGCCTTCCAGCTCAGGTCCCTAGAGATGGTAGTGCCCAGAAGGCGGACGCTAGCCACTCTTTCGACCTCTGTGCCATCAATGTAGATTGGTGGTGGAGTGGGCGCCTTCTTCCTGAAGTCCACTATCAGCTCCACGGTCTTGGCTGTGTTGAGGACCAGCCTGTTCTCCTTACACCACTGACAAATTCTGTCGACCTCACGACGATAGTCCTGCTCGTCATTGTTTGTTATAAGGCCAACAATGGTGGTATCATCAGCGAATTTGATTACTTTTACCGAGTCCACAGTGGATCTGCAATTGTTCGTATAGAGGGAGAACAGGATCGGTGACAGGACACAGCCTTGTGGGGCCCCTGTGTTTGTTGTCCTGGGCTGGGACGAGATATCCCCCAGTTTGACAGCTTGGGACCTGTTGGTCAGGAAGTGTGTAATCCATAGGTGAAGGGTGGGGTGGACATTCAGTGCCATGAGATTGTTTTGGAGTATGCGGGGGCAGATGGTGTTAAATGCTGAGCTGAAGTCCAGCAGGAGGATTCTGACATATGAGTTTGGTTTATGCAGGTGGATGTTTGTAAGCTCCAGGCAGATGTTGATGGCATCATCAGTGGATCTGTTCGCTCTATACGCAAACTGTAGCGGGTCCAGTAGTGCCGAGGTAGAAATCTTAAGGTGGGACAGGACCACCCTCTCAAAGGTTTTCATGATGACCGATGTTAGTGCAACGGGCCTGTAGTTGTTCAGGTCGGGGATACCCTGCTTCTTGGGGACAGGGATGATGGTGGACTTTTTGAAGCACACAGGGACTTTGCTTTCCTGGAGGGACCTGGTGTAGATGGAGGAGAGAATGGGAGCGAGCTGCCGTGAACAGGTTTTTAGGCAGGCTGGTGACACGCCATCCGGGCCAGAGGCTTTCCTGGCGTTCAGCGTTGTTAGGTGGCGTAAGACAACTGCCTCGCTCACAGCTGGAGGTGGTATGCACAGCCCTCGGTCATTGTCATCCGCAGATAAGGACTGAGCGTCTGAAGGTGTTGCTAGCCCCCCAGGCGCGGAGCTAGGGGGGGTCGGGGTAGGTCAAGTGCCCCCGGGCGCCGGGTCCCTAAGGGCGCCCAGCTGAGCTGATTTATTTTTTTTTCTGCGGAGGGGAGCAGCGCAGAGAAGAGAAGAGGGAGAGCTATGCGGACGGTGGAGAAGGGGGCCATCTCCCCCCCTTCTCTCACCTTAGGGCTCTCCCTCCCTCCATCGCTGTCCCCTCCGTTATTGTCCGGGTGCTGGCGCAGCGGGCGGGACTCACCTCCGTCTCGCTCCAGCGCCGGCCGGAAGTTCGGATCCCGCAGCCGCTGCTCTGGTCTGGACTAGACCAGAGTAGCGGCAGATCCATCCGCGCTGCGACGAGACGGAGGTAAGTTCCGCCCGCCGCTGCCAGCACCCGGACATTAATGGAGGGGACAGCGAGGGAGAGAGAGCAGCTCTCCCTCTTCTCTGCGCTGCTCCCCTCCTGCTGGGGAGGCAGGGAGGGGGACACCTGGCTACCTACTCTGGGCATATATACCCCTGGCTACATCTACTGGGCATATATACCCCCTGGCTACATCTACTGGGCATATATACCCCTGGCTACATCTACTGGGCACATATACCCCTGGCTACATCTACTGGGCACATATACCCCTGGCTACATCTACTGGGCACATATACCCCTGGCTACATCTACTGGGCATATATACCCCTGGCTACATCTACTGGGCATATATACCCCTGGCTACATCTACTGGGCATATATACCCCCTGGCTACATATACTGGGCATATATACCCCCTGGCTACATCTACTGGGCATATATACCCCTGGCTACATCTACTGGGCATATATACCCCTGGCTACATCTACTGGGCATATATACCCCTGGCTACATCTACTGGGCATATATACCCCTGGCTACATCTACTGGGCATATATACCCCTGGCTACATCTACTGGGCATATATACCCCTGGCTACTACATCTACTGGGCATATATACCCCTGGCTACTACATCTACTGGGCATATATACCCCTGGCTACATCTACTGGGCATATATACCCCTGGCTACATCTACTGGGCATATATACCCCCTGGCTACATCTACTGGGCATATATACCCCTGGCTACATCTACTGGGCATATATACCCCTGGCTACATCTACTGGGCATATATACCCCTGGCTACATCTACTGGGCATATATACCCCCTGGCTACATATACTGGGCATATATACCCCCTGGCTACATATACTGGGCATATATACCCCTGGCTACATATACTGGGCATATATACCCCTGGCTACATATACTGGGCATATATACCCCCTGGCTACATATCCTCGGCATATATACCCCCTGGCTACATATACTGGGCATATATACCCCCTGGCTACATATACTGGGCATATATACCCCCTGGCTACATATACTGGGCATATATACCCCTGGCTACATATACTGGGCATATATACCCCCTGGCTACATGGACTGGGCATATATACCCCCTGGCTACATATACTGGGCATATATACCCCTGGCTACATATACTGGGCACATAGACCTCTGGCTACATATACTGGGCACACATATCCCTGCCTACATATACTGGGCACATATACCCCTGGCTACCTGTTCTGTGGACATCTCTACCCCTGTCTACCTGTTCTGGGGACATCTATACCGCTGGCCACCTATTCTGGGGACATCTATACCGCTGGCCACCTATTCTGGGGACATCTATACCGCTGGCCACCTATTCTGGGGACAACTATAGACCTGGGGCTACCTATTTTTGGGGAACCACGTCAGATTGAGTGTATTTTGGAGAACTGCTGCCAGGTGAGAGGTGTCTACCATATTAAGGGGGCATTCTACCTATTTATGTGAAATGCTGTCTATTTATGTGACTCATGACTGCTGAATTTGTCTTGTTGGGGGCCTCATGGTTACTGAATTTGTCTTGTTGGGGGCCTCATGATTTGTTGGGGGCCTCAAGATCGCTGAATTTGTCTTGTTGGGGGCCTCATGATTGCTGAATTTGTCTTGTTGGGGGCCTCATGATTGCTAAATTTGTCTTGTTGGGGGCCTCATGATTGCTGAGTTGGTTATGTTGGGGGTCTCATGATTGCTGAATTTGTCTTGATGGGGGGGGCTCATGATTGCTGAATTTGTCTTGGAACATGCTGGAAGGTACATACTGAGGGAGGGTGGGTGAGCGTGAGCCTGCTAACCTCCATATACATTTGGCTCCACTTATAACCATGCCCACATTTATTATGTGACCACGCCCCTTCTTGGCGCGGCGCGCTACGCGCGCCGCAACCTTGACTTTGGGGGGCGCATTAATAGTCTTTGTCCCCGGGCGCTGAAAACCCTAGCTACGCCTCTGTAGCCCCCCCAGTACCTCCTGGTTCTCGAACCTGCAATAGAAACTGCTGAGGTTCTCGGCTAGCTCAGTGCTAGGCGTCACATGTTGTGGGGGAGGTTTGTAGTTTGTGGCAGCTTTTAGACCCTTCCAGACAGTGCGTAGGTCGTTTGAGCGAAGGTTGTGTCGCATCTTCTCCGCATACTCCCTCTTGGCGGCTCTCAGCTCACGCTTCAGGTTGTTTCTTGCCATCTTGAAGTCCTCCTGGTTGCCGGATTTGTGTGCGGCTTCCTTGCTTCTCCTCAGTTGCCGTAGTTTGTTGGAGAACCAGGGTTTGTTATTTGGAAAGACCTTGAAGGTCTTGGATGGAATGCAGGAGTCTTCACAGAATCTGATGTATGAGGAGACATTGTCCGCCCACTCATCCAGGTCCGGTGCTTCCAGGGCTTTCCAGTCTGTACAGTCGAAGCAGGCTTGGAGTTGGAGTTTGGCCTCCCCCGACCACACTTTGGTAGTCTTTAGCACTGGTTTTGCTGACTCCAGGCGCCTCCTGTAGGTGGGGATCAGGTGAATGAGGGAGTGGTCGGAGGAGCCAACAGCTGCTCGAGGGACCGCTTTATAAGCGTCTTTCAGCACAGTGTAGCAATGGTCAAGAGTGTTCAGGTTCCTCGTAGGGCAGGTAACATGTTGGTGAAACCGTGGCAGCTCCTGGTGAAGGTTGGCCCTATTGAAGTCTCCCATTACAATAAACAGCGAGTCAGGAAGGGATGACTCCCACTGTGTGATGGTGTCACTCAGGTCACGCAGGGCATGTTTGACTACAGCGTCAGGTGGAATGTACACTCCCACGAGGACGTAGGAAGAGAATTCCCTTGGAGAGTATATTGGCCTGCAGTTGACGATTAGGAGTTCGAGCTCAGGGGAGCACTTTCTGGCTAGTACAGATGTGTTTGGGCACCACGAGTGGCTGATGTAAAGGCAGATGCCCCCACCCTTCTTTTTGCCCGAGAGGGTGGTGTCCCGGTCTGCTCGAATGAGTCAGAATCCAGGAAGGTGAAGGGCATTGTCCGGAATGTCCTCATGCAGCCACGTCTCTGTGAAGCAGAGGATTGGGGTATTGCTGCAGAGCTCCCTTTTGTTGCTGAGGAGCCAAAGTTCGTCTAGCTTGTTTGGGAGGGAGCGGACATTTGCCAGGAGGACTGAGGGGACAGCCGACCTCAGTCCTTTCCTCCTGAGTCTCACTTGAGCCCCAGCCCGATTGCCTCTCTTACGCCGTCCTGCGAGGGGTTCTTGAGCTGTGCCGGAGATTTGCTGGGCATAGTTCCAGACGGTGTTGAACAGCAGCGTGCCCTCAGGGTGGGTGGCATAAGTCTCCCATTGCAGCAGCTGTGACCTGGTGTAGGTGGTGCGCTGGATGTGGGGAGGCATAGGGGAGGCAGCCGCGCTATGTGCCTGGTACAAAGGGTACAAAGGTGCATGGTACATGGTACAAAGGTTCCGCATGGTACAAAGGGTACACTCAGTGTGGCAGCAGGCCCAGAAAGCCGGCAGGGAGATCAGTTAGCAGTAAGCATTTCGGGGAGGTCGGCAATGCAGCAGGGAGTGCAGAGAGCGCTCCAAGAAAGCCAGCAATTAAACATTCCAGGGAGAACAGCAGCGCAGCAGAGAGTGCAGGAAGAGTTCCAAGCAAGCTGGCAGTGTGCAGGTCAGAGGGATTTTTTGCAGTGTGCAGGACAGACAGGATGGGAAGAGCAGAGCACGTGTGGCCAGTGGATCTTACCAGCTGATCTGTCGCTCCAGGCAGCGGTGTGTCCTTGGTGCAGTCTGGAGAGGATGCTTGTCAGCAGTGTGCGTCTAAGTGAGCAGGCCTGCACTTCCTGGGGCTGATGTTGTATGGGCACGTGGTGGAGGGCGCCTTTAATCTGGCTTCCTAGGCTCAGCGTTGTGCGGGAGCACGTGGGAAGCGGCCATCAATGGCTCGATTTGTCGTGGGAGGGCCTGGTAGACGCCTGGGCCAGGCAGCAGCCAAGGGGGCAGGCAAGCTGCAGGGACGGTGCAGCAGTGTTCTTCCGAGCGGCGGTGGCAGCAGTGGCACCCGGATGGAGGATCTCTTGTTGGAGCGCGTGGGCCCGCGGCTGTCCGTGGTCAGACCGGAGGGCAGATGGGGGTCCCGTGCCGCTGCTAGCGGAGTGGAGCTTAGTGTCAGACGGTGCTGCAGTGGACTTCCGAGCGGCGGTGGCAGCAGAAGAGGATCCTCTCTTGATGGGGCACGTGGGCCCGCGGCTTCCGTGGTCAGACCGGAGGGCAGAAGGGGGATCCGTGCCGCTGCTAGGTGGTGGAGCTTGGGCAGGGAGGCCTTGGAGAGGCGGAGGACGCCGGTTCCGAGGCTCATCCGCAGGACCAGGACCAGTGATGGAGGTGGTGCCGTAGGCCGGGGAGCGGTGCAGGTAATTGGTTGGTTAGGCCTGCGTGTTCACCTCGGGTCTTCCACGTGTGTGGTCGGCTCTGTAGTCTGTGTATCCTCGGCTTGCTGCTGGACCGGAGGGTGGGATGCCGGAGCTGACCCTAACAGCTAACAACTAAAAACTACAACTAAAAACACTAAAAAAACGAAAACTAATCTATATAAAAGGAATTCGTTGGGTCCCGTCGTGCAGATTTGTCCCGCCGCCAAATCGCTCCCGCACGCCGCACATGTGGAAACAGCCCTGGCCACTTCAATGTACCAAGCGAATCCGCATCTCGTCGCCGCATGCGGATTCGCTATGGTGGAAACGAGCCCTAAGCCAGCACCTATTCAGCAGGAGACCTTAGGCAAGTCTCCCTAACACTGCTACTGCCTATAGAGCGCGTCCTAGTGGCTGCAGCTCTGGCGCTCTGAGTCCGCCAGGAGAAAAGCGTTATATAAGTGTTATTTGTCTTGTCTATATCTGCGTTTAAGGGGGGCTTAGATGCTTTCCTTGCATTGAAAGACACCATGGCTACAATTACTAGGTAATGCCTAATGATGTTGATCCAGGGATTTTATCTGATTGCCATCTGGAGTCGGGAAGGATTTTTTTTCCCTTTTGAGGCTAATTGGACCATGCCTTGTAAGGGTTTTTCCGCCTTCCTCTGGATCAGCTGAAATATGTGAGGGAGCAGTGGGCACATACAGCCGCTGGGAGGAGGGCCTGACTCCCCCCTCCTTCACCTCTGGCCCCCCTTCAGCGCACCCCCCCCCCCAAAATAGAACAGCGGGCGGGCAGGGAACATAGACTCACCTCTCTGTTCCCTGCGATGATGGAGCCGGGCTACTCTGTCTCTAACGCCGCTCATTCTACTTCCACTAATCAGGAGTCAGCGGCGCTGGAGACAGAGAAGACCAGCGCCACGCAAAGCTCCGTTGCATGGAACCTGCAAGAGGTGGGTCCATGTTCCCTGCCCACCCGCTGTGCTATTTTCTGTAGGAGTTAGTGCAGAAGGGGGGCCCAAAGGTGAGGGAGGAAGGAGTCAGGCCCCCCTCCCCGTGGCTGTGTGTGCCCACTGTTCCCTCCTCCTGCGCTGCACCCCCTCCTGATCTGTGCCCCGCCCGGCCCCAAAGCCGCTGCCCCCCCCCCCCCCGGCTTCTCCCCCCGGGACTCCTGCAGTTGCAGCCATTGCAGGGGTGATTGTTACGCCCCCTGGGGTGCCAGATACCGCCCCAGTACAATACAGGTAAAATTATCGATATTCTACTACGTGATTCCTTCCATACGTAAGAGGACTGTTGCCCAAGGAATCAGGACTTCACCTCTGTAGGGCCGGCTCAAGTAACAATGGGGCCCACAGACAGAATTAACCTAGGGACCCTGCTGACAATGCCCTCCCCTCCCCCCACCACCACAAAGCGGCATCAAAGGTCCTTAATGGCGCTCCGCAGCTTCATCCTCCACTGGCTGCATCTTCCCTGTGACCTGTTATTATCACGAAATACCATAGCTCCCAACTGTCCCTCTTTTTGATGACTATGGTAGGATTAGATTGTGAGCTCCTCTGAGGACAGTCAGTGACATGACTATGTACTTTGTACAGTGCTGCAGAAGATGTCAGTGCTGTATAAATACATAATAATAATATGGTAGGACATTAGACTATGACTATGGTAGGATTAGACTGTGAGCTCCTCTGAGGACAGTCAGTGACATGACTATGTACTCTGTACAGTGCTGCAGAAGATGTCAGTGCTGTATAAATACATAATAATAATATGGTAGGACATTTTAGACTATGACTATGGTAGGATCAGCGCAACACCAGGCCGCCTCCGAATGGCCTCCATCAGAGATGCGCTGGGCCCCCCCCAGGAACTACAAACGCACCTTGAACCCAAACAGAAGCTCTGCATATACACCAAAAGCATGGCTGTTAAGTGGGAGCAGCTCGATTTTATTTGATTAGCCGCACCCAGACTATGCATATACATAGGTTAGGATTTAGTTAGTGTTAGGCCCCTCCCATGGAGGATTGACTTCTTCGCAGTGGGAGGGACGAGTACTTAATAGGTTGCACGCAAGCTGTTAATGGAAACCAACATCCTCCTCTAGTGGTAGACAGGTCATGTGTATGCTCGGTGTGTATTCGACCCCACAAGTGGGGCTTACACTCTTTTGCAGGTAGGCACTAGTCTGTTTTTAAGTAGCGCTGCTCATTTCCTTGCTATGTACTATGGTAGGATTAGAGTGTGAGCTCCTCTGAGGACAGTCAGTGACATGACTATGTACTCTGTAAAGTGCTGCAGAAGATGTCAGTGCTATATAAATACATAATAATAATAATAATAATAATAATAATAATAATAATAATAATAATAATATGATAGGACATTACACTATGACTATGGTAGGATAAGTTGTGAGCTCCTCTGAGGACAGTCAGTGACGTGACTATGTACTCTGTAAAGTGCTGCAGAAGATGTCAGTGCTATATCAATACATAATAATAATATGATAGGACATTAAACTATAATTATGGTAGGATAAGTTGTGAGCTCCTCTGAGGACAGTCAGTGACATGACTATGTACTCTGTAAAGTGCTGCAGAAGATGTCAGTGCTATATCAATACATAATAATAATATGATAGGACATTAAACTATAATTATGGTAGGATAAGTTGTGAGCTCCTCTGAGGACAGTCAGTGACATGACTATGTACTCTGTAATGTGCTGCAGAAGATATCACTGCTATATAAATACATAATATATGATAGGACATTAGACTATGACTATGGTAGGATTAGATTGTGGGCTTCTCTGAGGACAGTCAGTGACATGACTATGTACTCTGTAATGTGCTGCAGAAGATGTCAGTGCTATATAAATACATAGTAATAATAATATGGTAGAACATTAGACTATGACTATGGTAGGATTAGATTGTGAGCTTCTCTGAGGACAGTCAGTGACATGACTATGTACTCTGTAATGTGCTGCAGAAGATGTCAGTGCTATATAAATACATAGTAATAATAATATGGTAGAACATTAGACTATGACTATGGTAGGAGTAGATTGTGAGCTCCTCTGAGGACAGTCAGTGACATGACGATGTACTCTGTAATGTGCTGCAGAAGATGTCAGTGCTATATAAATACATAATAATAATATGGTAGGACATTAGACTATGACTATGGTAGGAGTAGATTGTGAGCTCCTCTGAGGACAGTCAGTGACATGACTATGTACTCTGTACAGTGATGCAGAAGATGTCAGTGCTATATAAATACATAATAATAATATGGTAGGACATTAGACTATGACTATGGTAGGATTAGAGTGTGAGCTCCTCTGAGGACAGTCAGTGACATGACTATGTACTCTGTAATGTGCTGCAGAAGATGTCAGTGCTATATAAATACATAATAATAAAATGGTAGGACATTAGACTATGACTATGGTAGGATTAGAGTGTGAGCTCCTCTGAGGACAGTCAGTGACATCACTATGTACTCTGTAATGTGCTGCATGAGATGTCAGTGCTATATAAATACATAATAATAATATGATAGGACATTAGACTATGACTATGGTAGGATTAGATTGTGAGCTCCTCTGAGGACGGTCAGTGACATGACTATGTACTCTGTAATGTGCTGCAGGAGATGTCAGTGCTATATAAATACATAATAATAATAATGTAGGACATTAGACTATGACTATGGTAGGAGTAGATTGTGAGCTCCTCTGAGGACAGTCAGTGACATGACTATGTACTCTGTACAGTGCTGCAGAAGATGTCAGTTCTATATAAATACATAATAATAAAATGGTAGGACATTAGACTATGACTATGGTAGGAGTAGATTGTGAGCCCCTCTGAGGACAGTCAGTGACATGACTATGTACTCTATAAAGTGCTGCAGATGATGAGATCAGCAGGGCTGCCCGGTAACTGGTATTGTTTAACATCTATGTATTCTGCTTCAGCAACCAGATAATATAGAGATTTGTCGATGGAAATTATGTTTACATTAGATAGGTATAGCTGGTAAACCAAACAAATTCTCTATGGATTGACTTTTTTCTGTAAGTACCTCTTGCTCCTGTAGAGGGCACTGTAATACAAAATGTCATTGACTACCTATAACAAATGAAATAAAAAAAACTACAGGTAATGTTAGAAACATTCAACAGGTGGCGCCAGAGTGTTAAAAAAAGTTACAATCCCTGCTTGTCAAAGTATCACATCTACTGTATATCCCCAGTGCAGGTACAGTTGTTGTATACATTTCAAAAACAAACAAAACCTTGTTTTGAATAAAATGTACATTTTAATGTTTTGCTGAGTTCAATCCAGCATGGCTACACAGTGCATATGACTATGGTAGGGATTAGATTGTCAGCTCCTCTAAGGACAGCCAGTGACATGACTATGTACTCTGCAAAGTGCTGCAGAAGATGTCAGTGCTATATAAATACATAATAATAATATGGTAGGACATTAGACTATGACTATGGTAGGATTAGAGTGTGAGCTCCTCTGAGGACAGTCAGTGACATGACTATGTACTCTGTAAAGTGCTGCAGAAGATGTCAGTGCTATATAAATACATAATAATAATAATAATAATAATAATAATAATAATAATATGATAGGACATTACACTATGACTATGGTAGGATAAGTTGTGAGCTCCTCTGAGGACAGTCAGTGACGTGACTATGTACTCTGTAAAGTGCTGCAGAAGATGTCAGTGCTATATCAATACATAATAATAATATGATAGGACATTAAACTATAATTATGGTAGGATAAGTTGTGAGCTCCTCTGAGGACAGTCAGTGACATGACTATGTACTCTGTAAAGTGCTGCAGAAGATGTCAGTGCTATATCAATACATAATAATAATATGATAGGACATTAAACTATAATTATGGTAGGATAAGTTGTGAGCTCCTCTGAGGACAGTCAGTGACATGACTATGTACTCTGTAATGTGCTGCAGAAGATATCACTGCTATATAAATACATAATATATGATAGGACATTAGACTATGACTATGGTAGGATTAGATTGTGGGCTTCTCTGAGGACAGTCAGTGACATGACTATGTACTCTGTAATGTGCTGCAGAAGATGTCAGTGCTATATAAATACATAGTAATAATAATATGGTAGAACATTAGACTATGACTATGGTAGGATTAGATTGTGAGCTTCTCTGAGGACAGTCAGTGACATGACTATGTACTCTGTAATGTGCTGCAGAAGATGTCAGTGCTATATAAATACATAGTAATAATAATATGGTAGAACATTAGACTATGACTATGGTAGGAGTAGATTGTGAGCTCCTCTGAGGACAGTCAGTGACATGACGATGTACTCTGTAATGTGCTGCAGAAGATGTCAGTGCTATATAAATACATAATAATAATATGGTAGGACATTAGACTATGACTATGGTAGGAGTAGATTGTGAGCTCCTCTGAGGACAGTCAGTGACATGACTATGTACTCTGTACAGTGATGCAGAAGATGTCAGTGCTATATAAATACATAATAATAATATGGTAGGACATGAGACTATGACTATGGTAGGATTAGATTGTGAGCTCCTCTGAGGACAGTCAGTGACATGACTATGTACTCTGTAATGTGCTGCAGAAGATGTCAGTGCTATATAAATACATAATAATAATAATGTAGGACATTAGACTATGACTATGGTAGGATTAGAGTGTGAGCTCCTCTGAGGACAGTCAGTGACATGACTATGTACTCTGTAATGTGCTGCAGAAGATGTCAGTGCTATATAAATACATAATAATAATAATGTAGGACATTAGACTATGACTATGGTAGGATTAGAGTGTGAGCTCCTCTGAGGACAGTCAGTGACATGACTATGTACTCTGTAATGTGCTGCAGAAGATGTCAGTGCTATATAAATACATAATAATAATAATGTAGGACATTAGACTATGACTATGGTAGGATTAGAGTGTGAGCTCCTCTGAGGACAGTCAGTGACATGACTATGTACTCTGTAATGTGCTGCAGAAGATGTCAGTGCTATATAAATACATAATAATAATAATGTAGGACATTAGACTATGACTATGGTAGGATTAGAGTGTGAGCTCCTCTGAGGACAGTCAGTGACATGACTATGTACTCTGTAATGTGCTGCAGAAAATGTCAGTGCTATATAAATACATAATAATAATATGGTAGGACATTAGACTATGACTATGGTAGGATTAGAGTGTGAGCTCCTCTGAGGACAGTCAGTGACATGACTATGTACTCTGTAATGTGCTGCAGAAGATGTCAGTGCTATATAAATACATAATAATAATAATATGGTAGGACATTAGACTATGACTATGGTAGGATTAGAGTGTGAGCTCCTCTGAGGACAGTCAGTGACATGACTATGTACTCTGTAATGTGCTGCAGGAGATGTCAGTGCTATATAAATACATAATAATAATATGGTAGGACATTAGACTATGACTGTGGTAGGATTAGAGTGTGAGCTCCTCTGAGGACAATCAGTGACATGACTATGTACTCTGTACAGTGCTGCAGAAGATGTCAGTGCTATATAAATACATAATAATAATATGGGAGGACATTAGACTATGACTATGGTAGGATTAGATTGTGAGCTCCTCTGAGGACAATCAGTGACATGACTATGTACTCTGTACAGTGCTGCAGAAGATGTCAGTGCTATATAAATACATAATAATAATATGGGAGGACATTAGACTATGACTATGGTAGGATTAGGGTGTGAGCTCCTCTGAGGACAGTCAGTGACATGACTATGTACTCTGTAATGTGCTGCAGGAGATGTCAGTGCTATATAAATACATAATAATAATATGGTAGGACATTAGACTATGACTATGGTAGGATTAGAGTGTGAGCTCCTCTGAGGACAGTCAGTGACATGACTATGTACTCTGTAATGTGCTGCAGAAGATGTCAGTGCTATATAAATACATAATAATAATAATGTAGGACATTAGACTATGACTATGGTAGGATTAGAGTGTGAGCTCCTCTGAGGACAGTCAGTGACATGACTATGTACTCTGTAATGTGCTGCAGAAAATGTCAGTGCTATATAAATACATAATAATAATATGGTAGGACATTAGACTATGACTATGGTAGGATTAGAGTGTGAGCTCCTCTGAGGACAGTCAGTGACATGACTATGTACTCTGTAATGTGCTGCAGAAGATGTCAGTGCTATATAAATACATAATAATAATAATATGGTAGGACATTAGACTATGACTATGCTAGGATTAGAGTGTGAGCTCCTCTGAGGACAGTCAGTGACATGACTATGTACTCTGTAATGTGCTGCAGGAGATGTCAGTGCTATATAAATACATAATAATAATATGGTAGGACATTAGACTATGACTGTGGTAGGATTAGAGTGTGAGCTCCTCTGAGGACAATCAGTGACATGACTATGTACTCTGTACACTGTACAGAGTACATAGTCATGTCACTGATTGTCCTCAGAGGAGCTCACACTCTAATCCTACCACAGTCATAGTCTAATGTCCTACCATATTATTATTATGTATTTATATAGCACTGACATCTCCTGTACAGTGCTGCAGAAGATGTCAGTGCTATATAAATACATAATAATAATATGGGAGGACATTAGACTATGACTATGGTAGGATTAGGGTGTGAGCTCCTCTGAGGACAGTCAGTGACATGACTATGTACTCTGTAATGTGCTGCAGGAGATGTCAGTGCTATATAAATACATAATAATAATATGGTAGGACATTAGACTATGACTATGGTAGGATTAGAGTGTGAGCTCCTCTGAGGACAGTCAGTGACATGACTATGTACTCTGTAATGTGCTGCAGGAGATGTCAGTGCTATATAAATACATAATAATAATATGGTAGGACATTAGACTATGACTATGGTAGGATTAGAGTGTGAGCTCCTCTGAGGACAGTCAGTGACATGACTATGTACTCTGTAATGTGCTGCAGGAGATGTCAGTGCTATATAAATACATAATAATAATATGGTAGGACATTACACTATGATTATGGTAGGATTAGAGTGTGAGCTCCTCTGAGGACAGTCAGTGACATGACTATGTACTCTGTACAGTGCTGCAGAAGATGTCAGTGCTATATAAATACATAATAATAATATGGTAGGACATTAGACTATGACTGTGGTAGGATTAGAGTGTGAGCTCCTCTGAGGACAATCAGTGACATGACTATGTACTCTGTACAGTGCTGCAGAAGATGTCAGTGCTATATAAATACATAATAATAATATGGGAGGACATTAGACTATGACTATGGTAGGATTAGGGTGTGAGCTCCTCTGAGGACAGTCAGTGACATGACTATGTACTCTGTAATGTGCTGCAGGAGATGTCAGTGCTATATAAATACATAATAATAATATGGTAGGACATTAGACTATGACTATGGTAGGATTAGAGTGTGAGCTCCTCTGAGGACAGTCAGTGACATGACTATGTACTCTGTAATGTGCTGCAGGAGATGTCAGTGCTATATAAATACATAATAATAATATGGTAGGACATTAGGTTATGACTGTGGTAGGATTAGAGTGTGAGCTCCTCTGAGGACAGTCAGTGACATGACTATGTACTCTGTAATGTGCTGCAGATGACAGTGCTGTATAAATACATAATAATAATATGGTAGGACATTAGACTATGACTATGGTAGGATTAGAGTGTGAGCTCCTCTGAGGACAGTCAGTGACATGACTATGTACTCTGTAATGTGCTGCAGATGACAGTGCTGTATAAATACATAATATAATAACTTTTTTGACACTAGTGCTGCTCAGGTAGTACGGTAATCCAGGTGTGACTGAGTACACTGAGGGCGGTGGAGCTGGAGGAACAGATGTGTGATATTTGCCTGTGTGCTGCAGAAGAGGTGACAACAGACAGATTACTCTGCACTGTGTCAGCTTGTTGACAGCTCTGTAGTTTGTGTGATCCATGATAAGTTATCAGCTGAGATAATAAAAGTTATCTGTGAGCTCACACACCAGCCTTTCATCCTGCAGGAGAATAAAGAGCCTGGAGGACTGACCTGTCCACTAGTCCTGATAATCAGTCACAGCTGGATCCACCAGTGATAAGCCTCAATGGCTGCAATTATTGAGAAGGGAGCAAAGTACAGTAATGTCACAGACACAACATATGGAGTGACCAATACACACCAACCAGAGTGCACTGGTCACTAGGACTGGTGAGCTGGGCTGGGGGGTTCACACCTGTGTTCACTCTTCTCTGTGTTAAAATTGGAAAGCAGTAGAGTGTTGTACCGTGTTAGCCATCAGTAAAAGCAATGAGTTTGGATTTAGGATGACACCATTTATTGGCTAATTTAGAGATAAATAAAAAGTAAGCTTTTGGCTATGCAGTAAGCAAGTCTGATGAAGGATAGAGATGTTGCGAACCTCCGATTTTAAGTTCGCGAACCGCAATAGACTTCAATGGGGAGGCGAACTTTGAAAAATAGAAAAAATGATGCTGGCCACAAAAGTGATGGAAAAGATGTTTCAAGGGGTCTAACACCTGGAGGGGGGCATGGCGGAGTGGGATACATGCCAAAAGTCCCGGGGAAAAATCTGGGTGTGACGCAAAGCAGCGTTTTAAGGGCAGAAATGACATTGAATGCTAAATTGCAGGCCTAACGTGCTTTCAAACATCTTGCATGTGTATACATCAATCAGGTAGTGTAATTAGAGTTCTGCTTCACACTGACACACCAAACTCACTGTGTAACGCACCGCAAACAGCTGTTTGTGTAGTGACGACCGTGCTGGACTGGTGCGCACCATGGCCAGAGTGCAGGCCGTGGCAATTTTCCAGCCCATATGGTCGCCGGGCTGTGGTAGCTCAATAATAGAACAACAGTGACTGTCCAGCTGATCTAATTTGGTCTGTCCACAATGAAGCAACGGCTTTATTATCTTCTTGTATGTAGGTAGGCATAGGTAGGTGTCCCAGTATAGGTAGGTAGGCATAGGTAGGTGCCTCAGTAGTTATCTAGGCATAGGTAGGAGACCCAGTATAGGTAGGTAGGCATAGGTAGGAGACCCAGTATAGGTAGGTTGGCATAGGTAGGTGCCTCAGTAGTTAGCTAGGCATAGGTAGGAGTCCCAGTATAGGTAGGTAGGCGCCTCAGTAGTTAGCTAGGCATAGGTAGGTGCCTCAGTAGTTATCAAGGCATAGGTAGGAGTCCCAGTATAGGTAGGTAGGCATAGGTAGGAGTCCCAGTATAGGTAGGTAGGCATAGGTAGGTGCCTCAGTAGTTAGCTAGGCATAGGTAGGAGACCCAGTATAGGTAGCTAGGCATAGGTAGGAGTCCCAGTATAGGTAGCTAGGCATAGGTAGGAGACTCAGTATAGGTAGGTAGGCATAGGTAGGAGACCCAGTATAGGTAGGTAGGCATAGGTAGGTGTCCCAGTAGTTAGCTAGGCATAGGTAGGAGACCCAGTATAGGTAGGTAGGCATAGGTAGGAGACCCAGTATAGGTAGGTAGGCATAGGTAGGTGTCCCAGTAGTTAGCTAGGCATAGGTAGAAGACCCAGTATAGGTAGGTAGGCATAGGTAGGTGTCCCAGTAGTTAGCTAGGCATAGGTAGGAGACCCAGTATAGGTAGGTAGGCATAGGTAGGTGTCCCAGTATAGGTAGGTAGGCATAGGTAGAAGACCCAGTATAGGTAGGTAGGCATAGGTAGGAGACCCAGTATAGGTAGGTAGGCATAGGTAGAAGACCCAGTATAGGTAGGTAGGCATAGGTAGGTGTCCCAGTATAGGTAGGTAGGCATAGGTAGGTGTCGCAGTATAGGTAGGTAGGCATAGGTAGGAGTCCCAGTATAGGTAGGTAGGCATAGGTAGGAGACCCAGTATAGGTAGGTAGGCATAGGTAGGTGTCCCAGTAGTTAGCTAGGCATAGGTAGGAGACCCAGTATAGGTAGGTAGGCATAGGTAGGTGTCCCAGTATAGGTAGGTAGGCATAGGTAGGTGCCTCAGTAGTTAGCTAGGCATAGGTAGGAGACCCAGTATAGGTAGGTAGGCATAGGTAGGTGTCCCAACAATCAGCCAGGAGCAAGCCAAGAGCCTAACTAATCTTTCCCTAGGAGAAAAAATCTGCAGCAGCTGTCCCTAGTCTGTCTAGCAGGCACACAAGTGACTGTAATGGCCGCCGGAGGCTGCCTTATATAAGGGGGGGGGGCTCCAACCCCCAATGTTCGCCTGGAACCGTTCGCAGGCGAACCGTTCGCTACATCTCTAATGAAGGATTATTAGCCAAAAGCTTACTTTTTACTTATCTCAAAGTTAGTCGAGTATAAATGGCATCATCCTGATTCAGAACTCCTTGCTTTTAAAATGGGTACAAAAAAAGCATTTAAAATCAAATTGTTTTACCAAACGGTCCAGCGTGCATCAGAGCAGATAGTAAAAAGCAGAAGCGTAAAAACAGACCACGCCCCCTCTCCACCGCAAAACTCCCCTCCCCCAATAATATGTGACGCCACCATTCCCCTTTACGTCTGCAAAAAGTAGGGCCAGCCTAACTTCCCCACCCCCTTAACATAATTTCCCTGATGTGTACAGGGGGGAAAAGGCATGTCAAAGAGGACCTGTCAGCTATACTATCTCAGAACCCCCCCCCCACACACACACACACATATATAAGTAGATAAATACTTGCTCTACTTACATAACAGATGTATTGCACTGTCCATGTTTTGATTTTAGTGATTTTTCTATAGTAAAAAAAAGACAAAATCCTTCTTAGGATTCTCCATTTTAACTGTGTCTATCTTCAAACCAATCTTGATGTCATTTCCTCCCTTACACTCCACTGCCTGATTGTGTATGCATTGCCCACCCTCCTCCCAGTCTTCAGGCACTCCCACCCAGCTCTGGAATAGAATGTGCATTGTCTCAGAATGAGAAATATTGGCCAATCAGAGAGGAACAGAGGTGTGGCAGGGGAAAACAGGAGGGAAAGAGGCTTCAGCCAATCAGGCTGCATTAGTTAAGCAACTTCCTTTGTGCGGAAATGTACCAAATAGGAGTCAGGTAAACTGGGGAATGATCATTTATCAACAAGAAAAGTAATAGTGATTTTGGTTTGCCTAGTTAGCATCCTTATTACTTGTTTACCAGATAAAAATAAAAAGTTGATCATATGCCTGACAGTTACGCTTTAAACGCCTCCATTGTTGGAGCTGTCTTGATTGGGTGTGCAAAGCTTTTCCAGGGGTAGTGGCAGCATGACAGAAGGTTCTGGCTCCAAACGTTTTCAGCTGTACTCTTTGGGTGGTTAAGTTATTATATCCTTTTGATCTGAGCTTGTGGGAGTTTTAACACTCCTGGAATACATTATTATTATTTGTATTCATTATGCTCTTTTTATTTCAAGACTTTAGTACCTCTTTACAACTTTGGAGGTTTTTAGCCACTTTGTAGGATACCATTAAAGCGGACCCAAACCAAACATTTTTTTAATTAAAAATATTTAGTTGCACCATTCTGACACATACAAAGATAAATAAACGCTCCTTCAAGCCTATGATCATTTCAGTGCATGCTTTTCACCCTTCTCTTTTCATAGCTAGGGTTATACTGGGGGCAGCCATTAGCAATTCCTCCATTGCTGGACACCATCTACTCCACCAGTTTGCCGGAAAAATCCTGGCAATTTGAAAGAAAGGGAGGGGTTCCTCCAATAAATGTAAAATATTTTATATTTGTCATCATGCAGCTGAAAAAAGGCTGCTATTTATTATTATAATTTAGAAAATAGATCTTATTTCTGAAATCTTGTATTTTTAATTTAGGTCCACTTAAAGCAGAACCTGCAGAATGCTGAAATCAGTCATCCTATCAGCAATCATTTAATTCCTTACTACCTACTAAATGATCAATGCAGTGGCTGTGGAGAGAGTTTCCAGCTGTACATTTTTGGGAGTCACCATCGCAGAGAACCTGTCCTGGGCTGACAATGCTTTAGCTCTAACTGGCAAAGCACAACAACTACTTTTTGAGAAAACTAAGGAGCGCTAACCTCCCACAGAAGCTGCTGGTTAATTTCTACAGATGCACTATAGAAAGTGTTCTGACCAATTGCATGACAGGCTGGTACAACAGCTGCACCAAGGCTACTAGAGAAGCCCTGCAGCGAGTTGTTAAAACAGCAGAAGCCATTATCAGCACTGAGCTACCATCATTGGAACTCTTGTATAAGACTCGCAGCGTGAGAAGGGCCAAAACATTATCAAGGACAACACTCACTCTGGAAATGCCTTGTTTGAGCTCCTGCCATCAGGTAAATGTTTCAGATCAATCCGCACACACACAAACAGACTGAAAACCAGATTTTTCCCATCTGCCATAAACTTGATAAACTCTGAATCCTCCCTGAAATAATTAACACTGTCTACAAATTGTTTGAATATTTGTAATACCTGTCATACTTGTATAATTCTTCTATATCTACCTTTTTTGCTATCACTAGGCTTCCTATCTGCACCGTGGGGCTGTCATGAAAAGTAATTTCATTGTGTTACACATTGACAATAAAGTGCTTTCATCTTGAATTACAGCTCTTCTATATAGCACAGGCATAAGCCCGTATATCATCAGTCCGTAGCAACAAGAAGCCCTGTTAGGCAAGGAGCATCTTTAATTGCATATCTCTGGGCTTCCTTGCAATAAAATATTCCAATGATTGACAGAAGGCTGAAAGCCACAAGGGCAAGACGTAGAGAGTGGATCAGGTGACATCATACACATCTCCTCCAACAATGGGTGAGGTAACTGTTGTGTTATCCTTCGTACATTACTATAGCCTCCCAAACTGATGGCTGTAGATGAAATACGCTGCTTTATCCTACAAAAACAATAGCGATTGCAGCTAAAAATGTCACTGCGGCGAAACAGGCGACATCTGACTTGTGAAATACCTCTGCCCAAATTAATTTGTAGTTTCTGTACATCGCCCTAATTATGAAGAGTAATTTTAGTTTTATTGAATTGGTCATCATGATGGGGTTTAAGCAAGGATTTTAATAATCGTTGTTAAAGCGGGACTAAAGTGAGTAGATAAACAGCAACGCAGCATACAGCAGTAGCGCTGAAGTATACATTTGTAGTTTGTTTTTAAAGTGTAACTGCCGGGAATAAAATCAAAATTAAATTCTTTATTTGTATCTGGTAAACAAGTAATAAGGATGCTAACCAGGCAATCCAAAAGTTAAAATCACTATTACTTTTCTTGTTGATAAATGATCATTCCCCAGTTTACCGGACTCTTATTTGGTACACACAAAATTTGGTACACAGAAAGGAAGTTGCAGGGCATGCTGGGTTGTCCTTTTTTACTTCTCTACTTCCCCTCAGACTTAACTAATGCAGCCTGATTGGCTGAAGCCTCTTCCCCTCCTGTTTTCCCCTCCCACATCTCTGTTCCTCTCTGATTGACCAATACTTCTCATGCTGAGCCAATGCACTTTCCATAGTGAAGGGCGGGCTATGCATACACAATCAGGCAGAGGAGAGTAAGGGAGGAAATGACATCAGGATTGGCTTCAAAATAGCCACAGTTAAAATGGGAAACGCTAAGAAGAATTTTGTCTTTTTTTACTGTAGAAAATTCACTAAAATCAAAACATGGACAGTGCAATACATGTGTTATGTAAGTAAAGCAAGTATTTATATACTTATATATGTGTTTTTTTCTTCTAAGATAGTATGGCTGACAGCTCCTCTGTAATACATATGGGCCTTAATCCACAGATTTTATGTGCAGCTTATTGCAAAAATATTTATGCACGATGCACAAAAGCACAAGTACATATTTTATTGTACGCTGATTCATGTGTTATTTTATGCATTGACAGGACACCCGAGTAAACGTTTGAATCCTCCAATATTTACCACCCCAGTGTTCGGGGGCGTCCTGCGCTGGATTGCGGTCGGGAAATATTTACTTCCCCGGTGTTCGGGGGCGTCCAGCGCTGCATTGCCGGGACACCGGAGGATGGGGGAAGTCTCATTAGGATCCTTAGGCTTCCCCCTCCTGAGGTTTTCTTCTCACAGATTTTCTTTAACCCTCCTGGCGGTAAGCCCGAGCTCAGCTCGGGCTATGCTGCGCAGGAGGATTTTTCAGGCCCTGCTGGGCCGATTTGCACAATTTTTTTTATTACACGCAGCTAGCACTTTGCTAGCTGCGTGCAGTGCCCGATCACCGCCGCTCCGCGCCGATTTGCCGCTACCCACCGCGCAATGCCGCCCCCCCCCCAGACCCCATGCGCAGCCTGGCCAATCAGTACCAGGCAGCGCTGAGGGGTGGATCGGGACTCCCTTTGACGGCACGACGTTGATGACGTCGGTGACGTCATCCCGCCCCGTCGCCATGGCAATGGGGGAAGCCCTAATGGAAATCCCGTTTAGAACAGGAATTCCTGATGGGCCTGATCACCGGAGTCGATTGGAGGGGGTAGGGGGATGCCGCAGCTCAGGGGCTGTCATGTAGCTAGCGCTAGGCTATCTACATGATTAAAAAAAAATATATTTTTTAAAATAGTGCTGCGCTGCCCCCTGGCGGTTTTAATTCACCGCCAGGAGGGTTAAAGAGAGCCTGAGGTGATCCGGGGGGCTGAGCGGATCAGGTAGCTGCAAAAACCGACCTTCCTGTGGGCCGCAATGGCCCATTTTGGTGACCATTGGGTCATGATGTGTGTCTCTTATTTCGTGAGGAAGTGGGGTAGCTGCAGGGGGTGTGGCCAGAGAGAGAGAGCTGCCCAATGGCAGCTCAGGAAACCCAGCAGGAAAGCCCCTGGCGGGCGTTTTAAACAGGAAATTCCTGTCCCCTGTGTTTACCTCAGAGTTAGCGACAAATCTTGGGGGGCTATAGCACGACAATGGGGGGGGGGGGCAGAGAGTGGCGGTTGGTGGACACAGAGTCATGCCATTAAGCAGAGAACATGGCTCTGTGTCCCATCTGCCCCTCGAAGATCCACCTCGGGTTCTCTTTAAGTCAGGTGTGTGTACAGGCCTTTAAAGGATACCCGAGTGACATGTGACATGATGAGATAGACATGTGTATGTACAGTGCCTAGCACACAAATAACTATGCGGTGTTCCTTTTTTTCTTTCTCTGCTGAAAGAGTTAAGTATCAGGTATGTAAGTGGCTGACTCAGTCCTGACTCAGACAGGAAGTGACTACAGTGTGACCCTCACTGATAAGAAATTCCCATTTTTACCTCTTTCTTGCTCTCAGAAGCCATTTTCTGCTAGGAACGTGTTTTATAGTTGGAATTTCTTATCAGTGAGGGTCACACTGTAGTCACTTCCCGTCTGAGTCAGGACTGAGTCAGCCACTTACATACCTGATATTTAACTCTTTCAGACAGAGAAAGAAAAAAAGGAACACAGCCTAGTTATTTGTGTGCTAGGCACTGTACATACCCATGTCTTTCTCATTATGCCCCATTTCAGTTCGGGTATCCTTTTAAACAACCCTGATTACAGACGACTACAATGCGGACTATTCTGGGAGCTGACTGATACCGCAGGGAATTGTATTTTGCCTATTTTTAAATCACGGCAAGTAACCGCAGACGGGTTGGAAGGAAGATTAATAGCTCTTATCGCTGACCCCTCACCATGGATGGATTCCCGCAGTTAAACGCCGGGATTGTGCGCTGAATACGCAGCCATTTAGGATGTTTGTTTGAAGATAAATTTTCCGCTACAGAAAGCGTGAATGCAACGACACATTAATGTACTCGTGTGTTTGATCAGCCCGTTACGTAGATCTATAAACAGAGACACGTATTTGCCTAAGACGTGATTGTTCCGTGAAATGGACGAGTCTGCAGATGTCACGTCTGCTGTGTGTGCTGATCTCATTCACTCCCAGAACCAGCGAGAGAGACTGAGGAACAGAAATTAGCATTTTAGGTCACTGTTTATCTGGACATCGAACTGCGGCAAAATCATTATCCAGACAGCTTTGACCTGATAGGTGTGAATTGTTAAAGAGAACCAGAGACAAAGCACCCTCATGTATTTTACCATATAGATCAGTGGTAACATTAGAGAAAACATCTACCCTGCTCTCTGTTTCATTCTTCACTGCTCAGCCTGCTTCTTACCAGCCCTGATAAAATCTCCGACTGAGCATTCAGTCTGTCTTTGCTCAGGAATATTTATACTGTAGCTCAGTCTGTCTTCTCTCATGTCTTTTCAAGTCCAAGCCTGCCCCCTGCTGGCCCTGCTAGGGAATCATTATAGCTGAGTCATTATAGCAAAGCCAGACTGAATGCTCAGTTGGGAATTTTATCAGGGCTGTTAAGAAACAAGGTGTGCAATGCAGAATGAAACAGAAAGCAAGGTAGGTGTTTTCTCTAATGTTACCACTGATATGTATGGTAAAATACATGAGGGTGCTTCGTCTCTGGTTCACTTTAAGGGAAGGCTATGATTTGTATGTGTTAAAGTGTAACTGTCGGGCATAAAATAAAAAATCAATTCTTTATTTTTATCTGGTAAACAAGTAATAAAGATGCTAACCAGGCAATCCAAAAGTTAAAATCACTATTACTTTTCTTGTTGATAAATGATCATTCCCCAGTTTACCTGACTCTTATTTGGTACACACAAAATTTGGTACACAGAAAGGAAGTTGCTTCTCTACGTTCCCCTCTAATGCAGCCTGATTGGCTGAAGCCTCTTTCCCTCCTGTTTTCCCCTCCCACACCTCTGTTCCTCTCTGATTGGCCAATATGTCTCATGCTGAGACAATGCACTTTCTATAGTGAAGGGCGGGCAATGCATACACAATCAGCCAGAGGAGAGTAAGGGAGGAAATGACATCAGGATTGGCTTCGCACTCATATTTGGTACATTGCTGCACAAAGGAAGTTGCAGGGCATACTGGGTTGTCCTTTTTTGCTTCTCTACTTTCCCCTCAGACTTAACTAATGCAGCCTGATTGGCTGAAGCCACTTTCCCTCCGGTTTTCCTCTCCCACACCTCTGTTCCTCTCTGATTGGCCAATATTTCTCATGCTGAGACAATGCACTTTCTATAGTGAAGGGCGGGCAATGCATACACAATCGGGCAGAGGAGAGTAAGGGAGGAAATGACATCAGGATTTGCTTCAAAATAGTCACAGTTAAAATGGTAAATGCTAAGAAGAATTTTCTCTTTTTTTACTGTAGAAAAGTCACTAAAATAAAAACATGGACAGTACAATAGATGTGTTATGTAAGTAGAGCAAGTATTTATCTACTTATATATGTGGGTTTTCTTCTGAGATAGCATGGCTGACAGCTCCTCTTTAACCTCCCTGGCGTTCTATTAAAATCGCCAGGGAGGCTGCGGGAGGGTTTTTTTTAAATTAAAAAAAAAACTATTTCATGCAGCCAACTGAAAGTTGGCTGCATGAAAGCCCACTAGAGGACGCTCCGGAAGCGTACTTTCGATCGCCTCCGGCAATCGAAAGTAACAAGATAGGCCGCAATGAGCGGCCTATCTTGTTTCGCTTTCCTCGTCGCCATGGCGACGAGCGGAGTGACGTCATGGACGTCAGTCGACGTCCTGACGTCAGAGCCGCCCGATCCAGCCCCTAGCGCCGGCCGGAACTGTTTGTTCCGGCTGCACTGGGCTCGGGCGGCTGGGGGGACCCTCTTTCGCCGCTGCACGCGGCGGATCGCCGCGGAGCGGCGGCGATCGGGCAGCACACGCGGCTGGCAAAGTGCCGGCTGCGTGTGCTGCTTTTTTCAGAATCCAAATCGGCCCAGCAGGGCCTGAGCGGCGACCTCCGGCGGCATACCCCGAGCTCAGCTTGGGATTACCGCCAAGGAGGTTAAAGGATACCCGAAGTGACATGTGACATGATGAGATAGACATGTGTATGTACAGTGCCTAGCACACAAATAACTATGCTGTGTTCCTTTTTTTCTTTCTCTGTCTGAAAGAGTTAAATATCAGGTATGTAAGTGGCTGACTCAGTCCTGACTCAGACAGGAAGTGACTACAGTGTGACCCTCACTGATAAGAACATACACATGTCCATCTCATCATGTCACATGTCACTTCAGGTATCCTTTAAGAAATGGATTCCAAAATGCAGCAAATCGCATCCAGTATAAAACAACCTTAATTCATTCAGTTATCCACTCTCCGATTCAGCCTTGCTGAACTTGCCCTAATTTTGCAAAGTGAGAAAACAGCGTCCCTATCTGCAGAGTGTGCGTTGGGCTGCATACATTAGGCTGGTGGTTAAGTAGTATTTATGCACGACGCATGCTGCTGCCCATACTAAACACAGAGAAATAATCATTTACATGGCTAATGGTGTTTCTAAGCAATAAGCATTACATCCACGCTGCCAGCAGTTCAATGTAATCGTTCCAATGACATTTCTGCTAGATTCCTGTGGGATAAAGAAATATTTACATTAAAGGGTACCTGCCAAAATCCTGGATCGCCACCACTGACATTACTTATCCCATTAGCAGCTTCAATAGAGTGATCTCATTTGAGATAAGTGTGCTGCTTTTGGCTTCAGTCGGAAGAACTTGTTGTGCTGTAAATTCTTGGAATGCTTTGATGTCTCTCTACTAGCAGAAAATATAGTAACTGAAAGCAGAAGTCCTCTGCTATTGTCTCACACTGCCCCCTAGTGACAAGTGGCTATAAATACACATTACAGCAGTACTAATTAGAAGTAAGGAAATGTAACAAATAATAATATAATAAAATGTAACAAATAATAAAATAATAAAAAAAAATTGCTAAACTAAATTGGACTGGAGCACTTACAAACCTGTAACTAAATTGGCTGCTAAAGGGCTAATGTCTGTTTTATGACAATTTCCATATTTATAAAGCAGCGTTTAGCCTGGTTGACACTTTATTGATAAAAACAAATAATAATGCTCTCCATTTTGGAAATGGCAAACGCTATAGGTAAACATGGAACACTGTGATGTCTGTTTCATGTTTGCCACAGATCGCCACTGTGAACGATGTCGATGCACGGTCACAGTGCAGGCTAATGAGCTGTGGATACAGGACTAAACTTATAGAAAGACACAATGGTCACATGGTGGTTTATTACGCCAGTCAATGCCACTTAAAGTGGTATGGAACCTAGCATTTATTTACCCTAAAAGATTATTCACAGCATATTATATACTACCACCATTTTTTTTTACTAGAACAGCATTCAACTAGTTAAACACAGGACTTACAAGTTCCCTGCAGGGAAAGCTGGACACATCCGAACTTGAGATAATATTATCTTGTGTTTACTTAATTGTATCAAGTGAAGAATGTAAACACTTTTCTGACTGAGCAGACTCTCCTGAACACAGACAAATACTCTAAAAAGCATTTCTGGGTGCATTACAATATGAATACACCAGTTATGAATAAAATGCAAAGGCAGCTCTCAGAGCAAAAAAATTGTACTTTGGGAACTTGTAATTTCTAAATGAATAATAATACTTGTGCACAAATGCAAATATGATAACCGTATAGCATATAAAAAGTAGGAAAACATGTTTTTATTGAATATTATGTCAGGGTTTTATACCGCTTTAAAGAGAGACTGAAGCGAGAATAAATCTCGCTTCAGACCTCAGAGTTAGCAGGGGCATTTGTGCCCCTGCTAAAACGCCGCTATAGCGCGGCTTAACGGGGGTCCGTTCACCCCCAAATCCCCCTCCGTAATGCGGGGGAGCGCTTCCTGGTTGGGGCAGGGCTAACCGCCGCAGCCCTGCCCCACGCGCGTCTGTCAGCGCGTATCTCCGCCTCTCCCCCGCCCCTCTCAGTCTTCCTTCACTGAGAGGGGCGGGGGAGAGGCTGCGATGCGCCGCTGACAGACGCGACTGGAGGCAGGGCTGCAGCCGTTAGCCCTGCCTCCAGGAGCGACCAAATGCACGACCAAGTCGTGCTGGGGTGGGTTTGGGGGTGAAGGGACCCCCGTTTAGCGGCGCGATAGCGGCGGTTTAGCAGGGGCACACATGCCCCTGCTAACTTTGAGCTCTGAAGCGAGATTTATTCTCGCTTCAGAGTCTCTTTAAGGTGGCCACTGGCCATACACCGGCCGATTTTTTACTTCAATCGATTAATATAACTGATAAATGAATTGACTGGATCAAAAATCAAGTTGTCATTTTGATGTTGAATCGATTCTTATTAGCCAAAATTTGATTGATTGATTTTAAAAATTCGATCGAGTATGTCGGGTATTTCAATTGATGGAATAAGAATCGAGAGCTTCTCATTACGCCAGTGTTTGCTGCGAGTGATTATTTTTCCCCCTCCCGGCGCTTTCCTTTCGCGCTACAATATTTTTTGTTAAGCGCTTTTCAAATCGCTTTTGCAGAGCATTTTTTTTTTTTACTTCCTTACGCAAGTCAGGAAATGAACTATTTGACAATACTACAATGTATTTATTCTTAAAAACAATAAGGTACATTTACTGATATTCTACTTGCAGCTATTTCTGATGCCCACATGACATCATGAGTGATGTCACATAGAGGGTGGGATGAATGGGGAGAACAATGCTCTCAGGCAGCACTCAGCGGCGTCGATCCACTGGGCTGATTGCTGGCTGAGGCGTTGGGGGACGTCGGGCCGCTGTACACACACCAGTGTCATCTACTGTGTGCACACGGCTTTACAGTGAGAATGTTTTTCTCCGGGGTCTATTAGCAGTGGCGTAGCTAAGGAGCTGTGGGCCCCGATGCAAGTTTTACAATGGGGCCCCCCATGCACTCTATACATAGCAATTGAAACGGCGCACTAAAAGCTGCCAATGGCAACTACAGTGTCAGAGGTGCAAGAAGGGGATGGGGAATAGTTTGTTAATGATTACCACTATTCAAAGTATATATATAAATGATTATTATGAGCACAGGACCAATATAGAGCTAATACTGTAGTTGAGGGAGGGCCATTCGGGGCCCCTCTGGCCCAAGGGCCCCGATGCGGTCGCTACCGCTGCACCCCCTATTGCTACGCCCCTGTCTATTAGTGCTGATCGTTATCTACTAATTATGTGAAATTTCATGTCATTTTTCACCATTACAGCCATATGTAATTATTTATCTGGACATTCAATTGATTTCCTGGAACCCATTCGGAATTTTGTGTAAATTTCACGTTACTTCGTGCCGAATTTAGCAGTTAATAGTAAAGTCCCCATTTGTGCTATTATCACCAAAATTGCTACAAGTTAAAAAAAAAGAAAGAATTGTTCAAAAACACTTTGTAGTATTTGAGTACATCAATTTTAAAAATGCAAGGGAAAAATTGGTTCTCAAACTGTCATTTTCTCTGAGTATTAAAAACCATTTTTCCTTTGCATTTTTAAAATCGGTTTTCTCAAAAACTACAAGGTCTTTTCGAAAAATGTTTTTGACTTGTTCTCACTCTTCTCCTTAACATGTGCAACAATTTGGGTGACGATTGCATGTATGAGGGCTTTGGTATTAAACGCAAGCGTCGGCACAAAATGACGTGAAAATTACACAAAATTGTGAAAATTACACAAAGTGAAATTACAGTTCCTGATTACGTTAGCAAATGGAATTAGTTACGATTTTTCCTGAAATTATGATTATTTCATTTCCGTATCCCAGGATGCAATGCCTATCTGGCTGTGGAGATGAAGTGGCCGGGTCTGTTGACTGGATCATGTCAGTCAGCGTTCGGCGCTGATCATTGGCCGACAAGCTCGGGTCCGCTGTTCCATCTCTCTTGTCTGATGACAGACACATACAGGCAGACGTGGCTCCCAGACGCTGAACGCCTCACACACAATGCTTAAGTCCGCAGCCCGCCATCAGCGAACGGGTTAACCGATGCCTCAACCAGCGCAAACATTCATCAAACTGCCAGAATCAGGCCTCTCACTCCGGCGTTCGCTTTGTGTCAGTTCACCTGTGTTTGTCCTTCTGCCAGTCACCTCGGAATACGAGTGCGTAGCTACGAGGTGCCGATGTAGAGGAGGAACACCTGGACGGACGCACGCTGACGGATTCCATTCACCTCTTCCCTTTTTGTGAACGCTATTATTGCGATAGATTTTTATTTATGATAGAGCCGTTCTCAGTTCATTTCCTTCAAGTGCCAAAAAGTCAGGAAAAAAAAAGAGTGCATTTTCTTCTATCGCGTCGACATGGTGATATAAGTCATGAGAATTCGGAGTCCCACCTTAATGTACACTCCAGTCATGCCTTTTGTTCTGAGTTATTCGAGAAACAAGTTCCAGCAGTTTAAATAACCCGAGTGAAACTCATGGAGTGTTTGAGATTCGTATCAATGTAGTCAAACTGACACAGGTTATATAAGTGGGATGAATGCGGGAGATGGGGCCGGTACGCTGCTATAGAAAATGCGTGTGTAGGATGTTGGCATTGCTGTTTGCCTAGCGTGCCTAATGTGTATACCAAACATGTGTCTTCTTTGATGACATTGTGGTACGCAGCGAAAAAGGCATTAATCATACAGTGTCCAGCAGGACAATGACCCTAAACATAATGCCAGGGCAACAATGGAATGGTTTAACCTGCTGGGCGGTCTGGACGAGCTCAGCTCGTCCAGTACCGCCGGAGCCTGCCGCTCAGGCCCTGCTGGGCCGATTTGGCTCAAATAAAGTGCAGCACACGCAGCCGGCACTTTGCCAGCCGCGTGTGCTGCCTGATCGCCGCCGCTCTGCGGCGATCCGCCGCGAGCAGCGGCGAAAGAGGGTCCCCCCAGCCGCCTGAGCCCAGCGTAGCCGGAACAAAAAGTTCCGGCCAGCGCTAAGGGCTGGATCGGAGGCGGCTGACGTCAGGACGTCGGCTGACGTCGATGACGTCACTCCGCTCGTCGCTATGGCGACGATATAAGCAAAACAAGGAAGGCCGCTCATTGCGGCCTTCCTTGTTTATTCTGGGCGCCGGAGGCGATCGGAAGAACGCCTCCGGAGCGCCCTCTAGTGGGCTTTCATGCAGCCAACTGAAAGTTGGCTGCATGAAATAGTTTTTTTTTTATTCAAAAAAAACCCTCCCGCAGCCTGCCTGGCGATCTTAATAGAACGCCAGGCAGGTTAACAAAACATATCTATGTGTTAGAATGGCCCAGTCAAAGTCCAGATCTAAATCCAATTGAGAATCTGTGGCAAGATCTGAAAACTGCTGTTCACAAACGCTGTCCATCTAATCTGACTGAGCTGGAGCTGTTTTGCAAAGAAGAATGGGCAAGGATTTCAGTCTCTAGATGTACAAAGCTGGTAGAGACATACCCTGAGGCCCAGTGCACACCGAGTGGTTTTAGCAGCAATCCGCCAACCGCATCCGCCTGGAAAAACGCTTGGCTAATGTATTTCAGTGGGCTGGTGCACACCAGCGGTTTGAGGTTTTTAGCAAACCGCAAACGTGCCTCCTGCTGTATGTTTGCGGTTTGCAGAAGCGTTTCTGCCTCAATGTAAAGTATAGGAAAAAAGCAAACTGCTCTGGAAAACGCTAGATCAGAGCAGTTTTCAAGGCGTTTTTGTTACAGAAGCTGTTCAGTAACAGCTTTTACTGTAACAATATTTGTAATCTGCTTCACAAAAACGCTCCCAAAACCGCTAGGCATGCTTAGAAAACCTCTCTAAACATGCCTAGAATCGCTCTGAAATCTGCTCCAAAAACCGCTAGCGTTTTGAGGATCTGCTAGCGGTTTTGGTGTGCACTGGGGCTAAAAGACTGGCAGCTGTAATTGCAGCAAAAGGTGGTTCTACAAAGTATTGACTCAGGGGGCCGAATAATTACGCACACACCACTTTGCAGTTATTGATTTGTAAAAAATGTTTGAAATCATGTATGATTTTCGTTCCACTTCTCACGTGTACACCACTTTGTATTGGTCTTTCACGTGGAATTCCAATAAAATTGATTCATGCTTGTGGCAGTAATATGACAAAATGTGGAAAACTTCAAGGGGGCCGAATACTTTTGCAAACCACTGTATAGAGATCTGCTCAGTCTCTGCATGACACAGTGCTGGTTCACACCAAGAGCGCTTCTGAGCGTTTTTAAAAGCGCTAGAGTGCTGAAAAGCGCGTTTGTATGGGCTTGTTCATACCAGAGCAATGGGATTATTTTCCCAAATGCTGCTCCTGCAGCATTTTTGGGGTGATTACGCCTCAATGTAATGTATAAGGAAACTGTAAAATTGCTTTAAAAATCATTGAACAGAGTGATTTTTCAAAGTATTTTTTGCCAAAAAGCTGTTCACTTCCAGATCAAAGTGTACAGGAACTACAAAATCACTAAACCCAAAGGCTCCAAAATCACTAGGTATACTCAGAAAATCGTCATCAAACAAGCGACAGCGCTCCAGGCTGCAAACCAAAATGCAAGCCAACAGAGGCATGCAGAGCCCACAGCGGCTAAATACAAGCCTTGAATGCAAATCAGATGCAAATTATGTACTAGTTCCTAATGCAAAATTTGAATGTAGGTTGAAGCACATGACTCTAGCTACCCTAATAGTATACTTACGTTACTTTTGTACAGCAGGCGGAAGTGGCAGCGGCGCGCTTTCAGGCAGAGGCTGTACCCGAATTAGCTATTTGCAAAGATGTGCAGAGCTCCACAATGTGGACAAAATTACACAACATGCATTCAAAAAAGGTACAGCAAAGGAGGGCGTTAGCTTCAGTATAAATAATATGTGCACAAATTATTCCCTACTATACTTCCCCCACGGCGTTGACAGGCCCTCGGGGGGAAGAACTACCACTAGTCTAACCATAAAACCTTGCAGCCTAGAGCGCTCACTTGTTTGATGTCTGTTTGAAGAAATGTGTATACCATTTATGATTAGCAGCATTAGGTTAAAAAATTATGTTTTTATTGTTAGACTAGCGGTAGGTTTTCCCCTGAGGGCCCGTCACCGCCGTGGGGAAGTCTAGTAGGGAATCATTTGTGCACATATTATTTATACTGAAGCTAACGCCCTCTTTTGCTGTACCTGTTTTGAATGCACGTTGTGTAATTTTTTCCACATTGTGGAGCTCTGCACATCTTTGCAAATAGCTAATACATAGGAAATCGCTAGGCACCTGCCCGAAATCGCTACAACAATCTCTAAGCGTTTGCGATTACACTTACCGCTTGGCCAGACATTGACCAATTTTACCACTCCCATGCGGTATGAGAGCATACTTACACAATCTGTTCATTTGTACACTAGTTGGCCCTCAGGGCCCTTTCACAGCAGGGCAGGGTGGTGCAGTGCAGTATTTTTACCGTACCCCACCTCTGTGCAATGAGAGTCTATGGAGACTTTCATGCTTCGACGTTGCGTCGCAACGCAAGTAACGTTTTTGCCGCATCCTTGGCGCAAGCCCAAAACTACGTTACCGCGCGACTTCTGCTTCGACTTGCAGCGAAGTCTTGCTAGTCTTTGGTGACACATGGATTTTAAAACACTTCCCGACATGACAATACGCTTCTGTGCACGTCACTTACTGCTTGGCCCAATGCCAGATGGGGAATACCAAATAATAACGCGGTATTCCCCGAAGGCCTGTTTCTGCCGGTGCGGTGGAAGCCCGCACCGCATTGCTGCCGCCAGTTTATAATGTGAAACCGGCCTTATACTGGTAAAATTGGCCAATCACTGACCAATCAAAATTGAGTGTGTGTATGTACCTTGAGGTTCATGCTGGCATTGTTCCCACCACCAGATGAGAAGCACCCGTGGAAATGCAGACACTGAGGTGCGGAGGCTGCATTCGCACTAGTGTAGGCTGTCATAATGATCAAGCATGCAGCAGATAAAGTGCTCTGACTGAAGTGTGACTGGATAAGCTGCATGCTTGTTCCAGGTGTGTGATTCAGACACTACTGCAGCCAAAGAGATCCTTGTTTGTTTAACCTTTTAACACCTCTCCATGTGGACGCAGGGGCAGCCCCAAGACCGCTCAATGCCAATTAAAGTGAAGCTCTGGGGCGGGGTTTTGCAGGAGATCGCACGTGCCAATGCACGCACATCTTCGCTTGAACGTTGGAGCTCCGCTCCGTCATCAGTCTCCCAGCAGCGAAACCGCCGTCTATTTACACTGTACAGCGCTGCGATCTACGGCAGCGATGCACTAGGGACAGCCGTGTGACACCGCTGTCCCCCTGGGAGTCCCCACAGGAGTGATCGACTGTCATAGGCTGATGCCTATGACAGCCGATCACAATGATCGGCTGGCGGGCTGTGATATTAAATATAAAAAAATGGTAAAATGTATTTAAAAAATAATCATAAATAAATAAATAAACAAGCTGGCAGGGATCAGAGCCCACCAACAGAAATCTCTGTTGGTGGGCAGAAAAGCGGAGGGGTAATCACTTGTGTGCTGAGTTGTACGGCCCTTCAGCGAGGCCTTAAAGCTGCTGTGGCCTAATTTGTGAAAAATAGCCTGGTCACTAGGGAGGGGTGGTAAAGCCTGTGGTCCTTAAAGAGGAACTCCAGCCTAAACAAACATACTGTCATTAAGTTACATTAGTTATGTTCATTAAAATAGATAGGTAATATAATCTCTTACCCACCCCGTTTTAAAAGAACAGGCAAATGTTTGAGATTTCATGGGGGCAGCCATCTTTTTGGTTTGAAAGGAGGTGACAGGGAGCATGAGACACAGTTCCAACTGTCCAGTGTCCTGAGCACCTCTCCCAGTTGCTAGGCAACGTGAATAACATGGGAAATCCCATCATGCTCTGCACAGCATCAGGGAAAAAAAGCCTGGGCTTTTTTTCTTTGATGGGTGGAGCTTAGCTAAAAATGCAGCTAAAAATTAGGTTTGGGTAAGTAAAATAAAGTTCTGATGCTGTGAAACTGTTAAAGAAACACCAAGCCTTTTCAGTGCTGCTGAGTAGATTTTTAGTCCGGAGGTTCACTTTAAGTGGTTAAAAGGACAATAATGTGTTCAATTAGAGTACCGTAGCACAATTTTTGCAGCACAGAATTTGATACAACTTTTATAGCACAAAAAATACAAAAATGACGTTTTCATAAAACTTTTATCCGTGAAATCAATCTTGATGAATAGCGAAAAAACATGTCAGAAACAAGACCGCCATGCCTGAACCAATAACTGCTCATTATGTCAAGCCAGATTATAGACTGTATCATTTGTCTCATGGAGGTCTTTTTTCTGACATGCTTTTTTGCTATTCATGAAGATTGATTTCACGGATAAAAAGTTTTATGACAACGTAATTTTTTGTATTTTTTGTGCTAAAAAAGTTGTATCATATTTTGTACTGCAAAGATTGTGCTACGGTACGTTGAACATTGTTGTCCTTTTAAACAAACAAGTACCTAATAGTGGGTGTAGTAGATCACCCTGTAAAGGACTGTGTGTTTTTCGCCCTTCCCCTTGAAATGAGAGTTCCCAAGTATAGATTATGCAGCCAAAAAGATCAGCAGGGCTGCCAGGCAACTGGTATTGTTTAAAAGGAAACAAATATGGCAGTCTCCATATCCTTCTCACTTTGGGTTTCTTTTAAGCCCCACCCAAACACAAAAGAGAGGGGAGAAGAGCAGGAAATTTGAGAGGTAAGTGGTGGTGCTGTCCTTCTGCACCACTACTCACCAATCCAGCAACCCCAGTCTGTTTTTACTCCCCTCACCCAATCAGTGCTGTCTCTCCAGTGCTCTGACCAGTACTGCTAGATGTTGATGAAAAATATCTCTTTGTGGCCGGCACTGCAGCTCAGCAGAATCTCATAATGATAAGAATCTGCTCCTCTGCACAGTCAGCTACCCACAGAGTTTCTCTCACCAGCAGTAGAAGAAGATCAGTGGGGTGGTTGCTGTCTGCTGAGTACAGAGAGATGCTTACTAACTAGGGACCACCCACTCTCATGAACGGATTCTGGATCATGTGACTAATTTTTCCAGAGGGAATTTCACTGGTACAGCTGCATCAAATCTAAAAAATGTGTAACGCCACAGTTATAAGGATTCACCAATACTGACAATGAAACATCTGAGAGGGAGAACCGTAACACAACCATGTTGTTGATAAACACTAAACTGCTGGAATGGATTGTGGGCGGGGCTTATCTTGCCTTTCAGCGGTTACAGAGGAGGCATTTCATAGCTATTAATCACAGAGAAGGGTTTGTCCTATAATCCCCTGTAATGTGCACAGACACGCTGCTTGTCTTTATTCTCGCACTGCCTCTGACCATGGGAAAATCATCATTTAGGCTGCAGCTATCAATGAGAGCTATAAACATTCCAAAAGCAAACCGCGAAATAACTGTGAAATATGATCATGAGGATTTACTCTGCAGAGAAGAATCTCAGCCAGCCATCTCGAAGGCCTGCAGGCGGAGGGAGCGTGCTAACGGCTGGAGGCGCTGCATGCACCGCTCATCCAAGGACATCGAACCGGCGATAGAGGGAGCGTGCTGACGGCTGGAGGCGCTGCATGCACCACTCATCCAAGGACATCGAACCGGCGATAGAGGGAGCGTGCTGACGGCTGGAGGTGCTGCATGCACCGCTCACCCAAGGACATCGAACCGGCGATAGAGGGAGCGTGCTGACGGCTGGAGGCGCTGCATGCACCGCTCATCCAAGGACAGCGCCGCAGCGATAGAGGGAGCGTGCTAACGGCTGGAGGCGCTGCATGCACCGCTCATCCAAGGACATCGAACCGGCGATAGAGGGAGCGTGCTGACGGCTGGAGGCGCTGCATGCACCGCTCATCCAAGGACATCGAACCGGCGATAGAGGGAGCGTGCTAATGGCTGGAGGTGCTGCATGCACCGCTCATCCAAGGACATCGAACCGGCGATAGAGGGAGCGTGCTAACGGCTGGAGGCGCTGCATGCACCGCTCACCCAAGGACAGCACCGCGGCGATAGAGGGAGCGTGCTGACGGCTGGAGATGCTGCATGCACCGCTCATCCAAGGACAATGCCGCAGCAATAGAGGGAGCGTGCTGACGGCTGGAGGTGGTGCATGCACTGCTCATCCAAGGACAGCGCCGCAGCGATAGAGGGAGCGTGCTAACGGCTGGAGGAGCTGCATGCACCGCTCATCCAAGGACATCGAACCGGCGATAGAGGGAGCGTGCTGACGGCTGGAGGTGCTGCATGCACCGCTCATCCAAGGACAGCGCCGCGGCGATAGAGGGAGCGTGCTGACGGCTGGAGGCGCTGCATGCACCGCTCACCCAAGGACAGCACCGCGGCGATAGAGGGAGCGTGCTGACGGCTGGAGGTGCTGCATGCACCGCTCACCCAAGGACATCGAACCGGCGATAGAGGGAGCGTGCTGACGGCTGGAGGCGCTGCATGCACCGCTCACCCAAGGACAGCGCCGCGGCGATAGAGGGAGCGTGCTGACGGCTGGAGGTGCTGCATGCACCGCTCACCCAAGGACAGCACCGCGGCGATAGAGGGAGCGTGCTGACGGCTGGAGATGCTGCATGCACCGCTCATCCAAGGACAATGCCGCAGCAATAGAGGGAGCGTGCTGACGGCTGGAGGTGCTGCATGCACCACTCACCCAAGGACAGCACCGCGGCGATAGAGGGAGCATGCTAATGGCTGGAGGTGCTGCATGCACCGCTCACCCAAGGACAGCACCGCGGCGATAGAGGCCTTGTGGGAGTGTCTGCGCTGCCCCCCATTTTTTGGGGGGTACAAGGAGGCCTACTCGCAGCACACCTGTTGAGATGCAATGTATTTTGCGTAGGTAGAGTGACCAGATTTTTGTAGATCCAACCTGGGACGGGGAGGGGTCGGCGCGCGCAGCGTGCCGCGCTGAAAAAATGGGCGTGGCCATGACATTGTATGGGCGGAGCTAACGTAATGATGTAACAGCGAGGCATAAGAAAGCAGTGTTTATGCCATGATGTGGACAAACGAGACTTTGCATCATGGGTGTGCAGAAACTGTGTGATGCTAATAGTATACCGTAACCACAAAGCAGCAAACATAGCCATCTATGACCATTAAATAATAAGTGCAGTAACAGTTACCCCGGACACCAGAAAATAAACGCAATAGGCAACATGTCAGCACAAAATAACCACAATGCGGGCAACATGTCAGTATAAAATAAATGCAATGCGGGAATGCGGGCAAACATGTCAGTACAAAATAAACGCAATGCGGGCAAACATTTCACCAGAAAAGAAACGCAATGCGGGCAAACATTTCACCAGAAAAGAAACGCAATGCGGGCAAACATGTCAGTACAAAATAAACGCAATGCGGGCAACATGTCGGTACAAAATAAACGCAATGCGGGCAAACATTTCACCAGAAAAGAAACGCAATGCGGGCAAACATTTCACCAGAAAAGAAACGCACTGCAGGCAAACATTTCACCAGAAAAGAAACGCACTGCGGGCAAACATTTCACCAGAAAAGAAACAATGCGGGCAAACATTTCACCAGAAAAGAAACCTAATGCGGGCAAACATTTCATCTGGAAAAGAAAGCATTTACTCACCTAGCAGAAGTCTCCGGCCTCTGGCGCGCTGCTCCTGGGACCGTCTTACTTCTCCTGCAGTCTCCCGCGCTGACAGCCTGGCAGAGCAGGGCTACGGCAAGATGGCGCCCGAAGCCCTGTACTGGAGACACAAATAGGTCTCCAGTACAGGGCTTCGGCAGCCATCTTGCCGTAGCCCTGCTCGCCTGCCGGTATCGGAAACAGACACCGGAAGAGGAGGCTGGAGCGGGGCTGCGGACAATGAACTGGCACGGCGTCTATAGACGCCGCTGCCAGTTCATTGAGGAGAGAGTGGCCAGAGTCCCGAGGTCGGGATGTCCCGCTGCTGAAAGCGGGACGTTTCCCGGGACCTCATTAATCCTGGGACAGTGGACCCCGAATCCGGGACGTCTGGTCACTCTAGCGTAGGCCAACTCCTGCAGGAATAGCAGGGAGGTAGCTTTAGGTCCTGCGTACTCTGGTAAGCGAATGCAACATGCAAGCGGTAAACGCTTTGCCCATGTGAATGGAGGAAAGCGCTTGGAGGCAGACTAGAGCCAGTGGTGGATGCAGGGAGATAATGTACAGCACTGGGCACCCGATGGACGGGTTTGAACATGAATCAGGGGTACAAGGCCAGGGGATTCGTTGTATTCGACACCCGTCCCAATATGACTCGCCAATACTGCGACCGACCACGACAGCACGACATCTTGTAGCATGTATGACCGATTTATGCAACCAATTTCAGCACAAAACTGGTCGCATCGTCGATCGGGCATTCACTTGGTGGAACCAATTTTTATCCTATTCGATTGTAATCAGGGGCGTAACAATAGACCCTGCAAGGGATGCAGCTGCAGGGGGGTCCAGAGGCCACAGGGGGCCACGCCCTGAGAGACTGACAACTAAGGGCAGGGAGAGAAAACATTTTCTGATCTTTGCTCAGTTGTTCTAATGTAGTGATGCTTGAGAAGTCTGGGCACGGAGAGAAGGCGAGAGGGGGCCCAATCGAGTTTCGCAGGGGGGCCCTGTGATTTATAGTTACGCCCCTAATTGTAATAGTCAAATTGGATGGCCGCCTGACCTATAGCCACCTTTTCTCTGCTGGAGGAAGTGGCAGTCCCTGCCCTACGGCAGTATTAGAGGGTTGTCATCACTGGAGGGTGTCCCAGACAGAATGCCCCTCCATACCCCCCCCCCCCCCCACCCCGCCAGCGCAGGGAAGGTGAGTATCTGCCACACCTGGTGTGTTTTGATTTCAAGTCTGCTGTAAATTTGCAGGTCAGAGATTTGTTGAGGCTCCTAAAATTGTGCAACAGAACAATAGAGACAGATAAAGTTTTTAAAATAGTTTAAAAATAGTTGGAGTCAGTCCTTTGTGTGAACTGCCTGCAATCCCACGCAGAGGCTAGGACAGAAGTGCTGACTCACAGCCACGGTACGTGAGATAGATCAGTCCGTGTAATACAGGTTTTATTCAGAGGACAAACATTATATCGCTGCAGGCAAGATTAGTAATACCAACAAAAAAGCAACTTACAGAATAAAAAAAAAAAACAGTACAGTGGCCTGTGTCGTGCGTTAAAGACAATACCACTTTATTTTACTGTTCAATCCAATGGAAATTTTTTTGCAAACTATACCCTGATGGGAAGTTTAATATCTTTATTATTACAAATATATAAATTATAACAAATTTTTATGGTACAATAATTATAAAATTCAAGGTTGCAGAAATGACGCTCGGTTTATAAAGCATACTGGGTTTTCCAACTTCCAAGAAGAAAGCTTAGGACTGTCTGCATGCCTGAAAGAACAAGCGACACCCATGCTAACCTAGAAATAAAAATCACATATATAAGTAGATAAATACTACTTCTACTTACATATCAGATGTATTGTGCTATCCACGTAATGATTCCTGTGAATTTTATAAAGGAATAGCAGAAAATCCTATTCTAGGCAGTGACCATCTTGCCAAGCTAATGCTGACATCATATCCTCCCTGACTCTTGTTTTCCCCCCTCACTTCTCTGGCTCATTGTGTATTCATTAGCTGCCCTCCTCCCAGAGTCTTCAGACACTCCCACTGAGGTGTATACTAACAACTGCACTGTCTTTTTTTTTGTATACATCCAATCACTGAGTCACCTCAGCCTTGCTTGTAAACACAAGTGATCAGAGGGTGTTTCTGATAAGCAGCTAGGCAGGGAAATAAATGGAAGAGGAGGAATATATTATAGATAAAAAGAACTCCCAGCATTCAACTCTTTGGCACTGTTTGGCACTAGGACCAGTGCTCCTAAAGTATGTGATAACTCCAACCCATAACAGCAGAAAAAGTTTTGCAAGTTTTGAATGCAGGATTAGCATCTTTATCACTTAATACACTCAGACCAGTTGCTGTTGAAATTAGATTTTTATGGTGACAATACCACTTGAAGGCAGGAAGGAGAAATACAGAGAGGGGTGAAACCTAGTGGCTGCAGTGGCACAGGGCTGTTCCTGTCCATTTTGGCTCCCCAGGCAAGGCAGCATTTGTCTCCTTCCCCAATCTCCTGAACAGGAAGATCGTAATCTACATCCATTCGTTTTCAGGAAATTGACAGGATACATCGACATAATGCTGTTCTGCAGATATGTTGTAAAGGATAAACAAACAACTACCAGGCCAGGTACACCTCACTGACCCAAACTCACTGAACTCTTATAATAAACCCCTTTCTATAACTGTTGTGAGGGGTGTGTGGCCATTGAATAAAACACTATAATGTTTATGTACAGCCTGAGTCTTTACAGGTTGAAATACTGTCCTGGAAGTCCAAAAGAGTTGCAACAACTGACAAAGATCAAATCTTAAACAGTTGCACTTTAAGTAGCATATTAATAGCCCCTGGCTGCCATATCAGTGTTATTCTGATCAGCAGTGCTGCCTATTTAGGTGTTAAAATAACTATCCAACCCTTTCTTAATGGAACTAGTAGTAGGGTATAATAATTCCATAAAGTACAGCGTGCTAAGACAATCTCTGTGTTGCTCCTCTTAAGGGGCCCATACACCTAACGATTTTCCCGCCGATATACGGCCGATTCGATCACAGTGATCGAATCGGCTGTGAAATCGCCGCGCACACCGCTGACGGAACAATCGATTTCCGTCCGAAATCGATTGTTCCCGTCGATTCGGGCGTGCGGAAGATTTTTCTCGATCGCCGGCGGGTCGGGAGTGCGTCGATAGCGGCGTTCGAATGCCCGGCGACCGATGCAATACATCGGGTATACATTACCTGTTCCGGCCGGCGCAAGTCCCGACAGTCGCCGCTGTCTTCTTTCCGCGCTGGGTTCCGGACCGGCTGCAGTTACACAGAACTTCCTGTCCCGGCAGGAAGTTTAAACAGTAGAGCGCTCTCTACTGTTTAAACTTCCCCTGGACAGGAAGTTCAGTAGCTGCAGGAACGGTCCGGAGCCCGGAGCGGAGAAGAAGACCGTGGTGACCAGGGGACTGGCGCCAGCCGGAACAGGTAAAGTATGCGGGGGGGGGGGGGAGGGCAGAGGGCAGCGGCAGCTCCACAGATTGTGATCGGTTTCAGGCTGAAATCGATTCATCTGTTTGCTGTAAAGGCAGCCATACGATCCCTCTCTGATCAGATTCGATCAGAGAGGGATCTATCTGTTGGTCGAATCTGATGGCAAATCGACCAGTGTATGGCCACCTTTACAGGTGTCCCCCCAGGCAACTGCCTGGTTTGCCTATGCCTAAAAACAGCCCTGAGTTTGCACATCATAGATGTTAGGCTCTGATCACAGAGGGTCATTGCATTGCGTCTCTGGCAAAAGCAGAAGCTCAACAAAACGGAGGGGAAAAAAGTCACATTGAGGTTTATTCACAAAGGTTGCTTATTTTTCACCTTAACTGTAAGGAGTGCTAATGCATGAGATAAACAAATAAGGAGAGGTAATTCATGAGATAAATAGATAAGGAGAGCTAAACCATGAGTTAAGTCAGTTAAGGAGAGATAAATTGTGAGTTAATAAGTAAGGTAATTTAACAGAAAAGCTTTATAAATCAGGCCCATTGCATGTTATGGTTAGTTTACACCATACAATTTTCTGTAAAGGTGGCCATACACTGGTCGATTTGTCATCAGATTCGAGCAACAGATAGGTCCCTCTCTGATCGAATCTGATCAGAGAGGAATCGTATGGCTGCCTTTACTGCAAACAGACTGTGAACCGATTTCAGCCTGAAACCGATCACTATCTGTGAAGCTGCCTGTCCCGGCAGGAAGTTTAAACAGTAGAGCGCCCTCTACTGTTTAAGCTTCCCCGGACAGGCAGTTCAATGAAGCTGCAGCCGGTCCGGAACCCAGCGCAGAGAAGAAGTGGCGGGGACAGAGAGGGACTCGGGCCGGCCGGAGCAGGTAATGTATTGCCGCTAGGGTCGGTCGCCGGGCATTCGAACGCCGCTATTGACGCACTCCCAACCCGCCGGCGATCGAGCAAAATCTTCCGCACTGACGAATCGACAGGAATCGACGGGAACGATTGATTTCGGATGGAAATCGATCGTTCTGTCAGCGTTTGTGCAATTTCACAGCAGATCAGCAGATTCGATCACAATGATCGAATCTGCTGTATATCGGTGGGAAAATCGTTAGGTGTATGGGCCGAGCAATTAGGCATTGTTCTACTCAGCAGAAGATAAACCAGTCTCTACAGAAAATAATCTAATTATGCATTGTAACAGAAAATCGAACAGAAAAATCTAAAGAATCTAACAGATAATTGTATGGTGTAAACCCAGCATTATACGTGCAGTGGGAAGCAATACACACAAAGTATGCTTGAGAGCAGGTTCACACTAGGTCCAGAAACGTATTCGTAGCTCTGTTTTTAAAACCTGATGAAAACATTGAGCCACGGATAGCAATGTTAGAAATAGCAGCTGTCTTCACCCAAACACAAAACGGATCCGTCTGCGTTTGCGGGAACCAGTTTTCAAAACCTGAACGGACGGTCCGGATCTGAGGCATTTTCACGGACCACATATGGATCCCGGATACACGGAGGGGTAGTGAAGGGCAATAGGAAAACGGATCTCCCTCTACACAGGCAGCTTTTGACACAGATCTGTTTTCTGTGTCCCAGCCTGTGGGTGAGGAGGGGGCCGCCATGCTGGAGGGGGTAGCAGCCAGGACAGGGGGTTTGCAGTGGATGGAGGGGGGGGTGGGAGGGTCACCTCCCCCTCACCTGGGTCCCCCCTCCCCAGCTCCCCCTCCAGCTAGTTTCTGCTTAAAATACTTTAAAAAATCAATGTTATAAATGCAAGCGGCGAGCAGGGCAACTACTCACTTCCTTGCACTCGCTGCGTCACTTCCTGTATGTCGCCCAATGAAGTACAGAGGGCGGAATTGCAGGAAGTGACGCAGCGAGCGGTGGAGAACAAGGAAGTGAGTCATTCCCCGCTCGCCGCTTGCTTTATAACATTGATTTTTAAAGTATTTTAAGCAGAAACTAGCTGGAGGGGGAGCCGGGAAAGGGGGGGGGGGAGCCAGGCCCGCTGCCCCCCTTCCTGCCTGCTCTCCCCTCCATCATGGTGCCCCCATCCACAGCCAGGGCTGGGGAAGTTCCCACGCACTGGAACAGAGTGAAACGAATGAACAGAACACCAGTCAAATCATAGTTTACATCACATCGGCCACCTCGGCACGGATGGCCAGATATAGGCCTCAATTCACTAAGATCATGCTGGAGATAATAAGGCAAGAGTAAACTTGCCACCGCACAGTGAGAGAGTTATCTTATCTCCTCACCTCCTCTGAAATTAAGTTACCTCCTCTGTAGTTATTTTCACATGCAGTTAATTAACAGCCTGTCTTTAACGTTGGAATTCTGGAGTTATTTTAAGGATTGAAGAGTTAACTTAAAGACAGAAGAATTAACTTTAGGTTTGCCTGAGGTAAAATGTTTCCTGAATACTACATGCCTTATCGCCATGGTGATAGCTCTAGAAACGTTATTAAAGACAGGAGATAATCTTAGTGAATTGAGGCCATTGTCTATTATAGAACCTCCAATCACTAGTATGGTCTAGCAATACACACCGCAATGTAAATTGGCATATGTCAAATAAGGGCCAGCTTTTAGAAGCGCTATTGCAATTGAAAACATATGGCAGTGATCTCACTGCTGCGATCACCGGCATTCGCGGTGCATGCATCGTTAGTTTGCGCGTTTTAAGCAATTGTGATTTACAATGTTAAGGAAATGTTAATCACAATTGCTCAAAAACCACAAAAAAGTACAGTGAAAAATGCGCGCCTATGGCAAACAACTGCAGCGGAATCGCTATCGTTTTGTTATTCCCAGTGTGAATGGGGCCGGAATGCTTTTCCCCAAAAGGCAGTTGTTACCTATGTTTGTATAGTCTGGGCTCCCGTGGTCGTCTGTTCATCTGTCCCCGCCCACCTCACGCGTCAGTAAGTGCGTATAGGGATAATCGCCGTAATATAGTCCCGCCTGTCCGTAATTGTGCGTAGTTGTGTATCTGATGAACATATGAGATATATAAAGAAATATAGATAGATAGATAGATAGATAGATAGATAGATCGATCGATAGATAGATAGATAGAATCATACCTCCCAACTTTTTGAGATGAGAAAGAGGGACACTTAAGCCACGCCCGTGCCACACCCCTGATCACGCCCCAGTCACACCCCTAGTCACACATACCATAAAGATTTCATAAGAAAAAAATGTTGTTTTATAATTCAAACCATACTGGTCCTTTCTATCCTGGTTCATTTTCCTTCATATTAACATATTTAAAATTAGTAATATATCAATTTAAAGGATAGGAATAAAGTTTAGAGTCGATTAAACACATTTTTAGTAGAGAAATATAAATATTTACATAGAAAGAGGGACAAAGTCCTGCAAGAGGGACAAATGAGGAAGAAGGAGGGACTGGGCTCCCAAAGAGGGACTGCCCCTCCAAAAGAGGGACAGTTGGGAGCTATGGATAGAGTACATGTTGTGAGCTACAAGGTGTGATCTGGGGGCAGGACCGGTTCTAAACTAGACTAGACTAGACTAGAGGCAAACTTGTGAGGATGACCCCCACCCTCCGATTTGGAACGCTCGCACAGCACCCGACAATTTACTCTGCTTCATTTAATGTTCTCACATGACATGCTGCAGCTCAACACAATAACACACTGGCTAGCTGTGAGTCTGTGACAAACAAACTGCTCACCCTCATCCACTCCATTCCTCCTCAGTCAGGACAGCAGTGCCACCTCCTCCCTTCTGCTATGCAAGACACATGAATCACTGCTGCTCTCCTGTCTCCTCCCTCCTCACTCACTGCCAGACTCATCACAGAGCACAACAAGCTGCTTTTCCCCAATGCTGCTCTCCTGCCCCCCCCCCCCCCTCCTCACTCACTGTCACACTCCTCACACAGCACAACAAGCTGCTTTTCTCCAATGCTGCTCTCCTGCCTCCCCCTCTCCTCACTCACTGTCAGACTCCTCACACAGCACAACAAGCTGCTTTTCTCCAATGCTGCTCTCCTGCCTCCCCCTCTCCTCACTCACTGTCAGACTCCTCACACAGCACAACAAGCTGCTTTTCTCCAATGCTGCTCTCCTGCCTCCCCCTCTCCTCACTCACTGTCAGACTCCTCACACAGCACAACAAGCTGCTTTTCTCCAATGCTGCTCTCCTGCCTCCCCCTCTCCTCACTCACTGTCAGACTCCTCACACAGCACAACAAGCTTCTTTTCTCTAATGCTGCTCTCCTGCCTCCCCCCTCCTCACTTACTGTCAGACTCCTCACACAGCACAACAAGCTTCTTTTCTCTAATGCTGCTCCCCTGCCTCCCCCCTCCTCACTCACTGTTAGACTCCTCACACAGCACAACAAGCTGCTTTTCTCCAATGCTGCTCTCCTGCCTCCCCCCTCCTCACTCACTGGCAGACTTCTCACACAGCACAACAAGCTGCTTTTCCCCAATGATGCTCTCCTGACCCCCCCCCCCCCTCCTCACTCCCTGTCAGACTCCTCACACAGCACAACAAGCTGCTTTTCCCCAATGCTGCTCTCCTGCTTCCCCCCTCCTCACTCACTGTCAGACTCCTCACACTGCACAGCAAGCTGCTTTTCCTCAATGATGCTCTCCTGCCTCCCCCCTCCTCACTCACTGTCAGACTCCTCACACAGCACAACAAGCTACTTTTCCCCAATGATGCTCTCCTGCCTCCCCCCTTCCTCACTCACTGTCAGACTCCTCACACAGCACAACAAGCTGCTTTTCCCCAATGATGATCTCATGTCTCCACCCCTCCTCACTCACTGTCAGACTCCTCACACAGCACAACAAGCTGCTTTTCCCCAATGATGATCTCCTGCCTCCCCCTCCTCACTCACTGTCAGACTCCTCTCCCAGCACAGCAAGCTGCTTTTCCCCAATGATGATCTCCTGCCTCCCCCTCCTCACTCACTGTCAGACTCCTCTCCCAGCACAACAAGCTGCTTTTCCCCAATGCTGCTCTCCTGCCTCCACCTCCTCACTCCCTGTCAGACTCCTCACACAGCACAACAAGCTTATTTTCCCCAATGCTGCTCTCCTGCCTCCCCCCTCCTCACTCACTGTCAGACTCCTCACACAGCACAACAAGCTTCTTTTCTCCAATGCTGCTCTCCTGCCTCCCCCTCTCCTCACTCACTGTCAGACTCCTCACACAGCACAACAAGCTTCTTTTCTCCAATGCTGCTCCCCTGCCTCCCCCCTCCTCACTCACTGTTAGACTCCTCACACAGCACAACAAGCTGCTTTTCTCCAATGCTGCTCTCCTGCCTCCCCCTCTCCTCACTCACTGTCAGACTCCTCACACAGCACAACAAGCTTCTTTTCTCCAATGCTGCTCTCCTGCCTCCCCCCTCCTCACTCACTGGCAGACTTCTCATACAGCACAACAAGCTGCTTTTCCCCAATGATGCTCTCCTGACCCCCCCCCCCCTCCTCACTCACTGTCAGACTCCTCACACAGCACAACAAGCTGCTTTTCCCCAATGATGATCTCCTGCCTCCACCTCCTCACTCCCTGTCAGACTCCTCACACAGCACAACGAGCTTATTTTCCCCAATGCTGCTCTCCTGCCTCCCCCTCCTCACTCACTGTCAGACTCCTCACACAGCACAACAAGCTGCTTTTCCCCAATGCTGCTCTCCTGCTTCCCCCCTCCTCACTCACTGTCAGACTCCTCACACTGCACAGCAAGCTTCTTTTCCTCAATGATGCTCTCCTGCCTCCCCCCCCTCCTCACTCACTGTCAGACTCCTCACACAGCACAACAAGCTGCTTTTCCCCAATGCTGCTCTCCTGCTTCCCCCCTCCTCACTCACTGTCAGACTCCTCACACAGCACAACAAGCTGCTTTTCCCCAATGATGCTCTCCTGCCTCCCCCCCTCCTCACTCACTGTCAGACTCCTCACACAGCACAACAAGCTACTTTTCCCCAATGATGCTCTCCTGCCTCCCCCCTTCCTCACTCACTGTCAGACTCCTCACACAGCACAACAAGCTGCTTTTCCCCAATGATGATCTCCTGCCTCCACCCCTCCTCACTCACTGTCAGACTCCTCACACAGCACAACAAGCTTATTTTCCCCAATGCTGCTCTCCTGCCTCCCCCTCCTCACTCACTGTCAGACTCCTCACACAGCACAACAAGCTGCTTTTCCCCAATGATGCTCTCCTGCCTCCCCCCCTCCTCACTCACTGTCAGACTCCTCACACAGCACAACAAGCTACTTTTCCCCAATGATGCTCTCCTGCCTCCCCCCTTCCTCACTCACTGTCAGACTCCTCACACAGCACAACAAGCTGCTTTTCCCCAATGATGATCTCCTGCCTCCACCCCTCCTCACTCACTGTCAGACTCCTCACACAGCACAACAAGCTTATTTTCCCCAATGCTGCTCTCCTGCCTCCCCCTCCTCACTCACTGTCAGACTCCTCACACAGCACAACAAGCTGCTTTTCCCCACTGATGCTCTCCTGCCTCCCCCCTCCTCACTCCCTGTCAGACTCCTCACACAGCACAACAAGCTTCTTTTCTCCAATGCTGCTCTCCTGCCTCCCCCTCCTCACTCACTGTCAGGCTCCTCACACAGCACAACAAGCTGCTATTCCCCAATGATGCTCTCCTGCCTCCCCCCTCCTCACTCACTGTCAGGCTCCTCACACAGCACAACAAGCTGCTTTTCCCCAATGATGCTCTCCTGCCTCCCCCCTCCTCACTCACTGTCAGACTCCTCACACAGCACAACAAGCTGCTTTTCCCCAATGATGATCTCCTGCCTCCACCTCCTCACTCCCTGTCAGACTCCTCACACAGCACAACAAGCTTATTTTCCCCAATGCTGCTCTCCTGCCTCCCCCTCCTCACTCACTGTCAGACTCCTCACACAGCACAACAAGCTACTTTTCCCCAATGATGCTCTCCTGCCTCCCTCCTCCTCACTCACTGTCAGACTCCTCACACAGCACAACAAGCTGCTTTTCCCCAATGATGATCTCCTGCCTCCCTCCTCCTCACTCACTGTCAGACTCCTCACACAGCACAACAAGCTGCTTTTCCCCAAAATGACCTCTTCACCTCGCTCTCCTCTCGCTTCTCCTCCTACTCTGACTGTATGCTGTTAGTGTAAACACAGTACAAACATGCTGCCCCTGTAAATCTGCGCCTGATGCAAATGTTTCACCTTACTTCATGAGAGAACCGGCCCTGCGGTTATGATTTGACTGGTGCTCTGTTCCTGCAGTTTTAAAGTTTTAATTGATTATACTTTTTGGAATACATTACCTCAATAAACTTTAACTATCTGAGAAGTGTCATTAATATTTTCTCAGCTACATTGTGCTTTGCAATGCAGCGCCTCAGTGTGACCGTAACGTAAAGCTTTGCATCAGGCCGTACATGTGGAGCGCAGTGTGGGGAAGAGAGCTGCAATCACCATGGGTGGCATGACTACACAAGATCCCTCTGAGACCCGGCTAAGCTGGGAGATCAGATGTCCCGTGGCAGCAAGTCACAAAGACTCACTGCTAACCTAACAAAAGCCAGCATGTCTGCCAAATACTGCTGCAGGATTCATTGTTGATTATTGAAAAAGGAAAGGCATATTTTCAAGATGGAACTCGGAGCGCATCTCCCAAATGTGTGCTGCTAAAGAGTCTGCGTTCATAGCTTGGGGGCAGGGCCGTGCCGATGCAGAGGCGAGAGAGGCTCCAGTCTCAGGGCGCAGTGTAGGAGGGGGCACAGGGCGAGGCCAAGGCAGAGCTGAGAGAGTCTTCAGTCTCAGGGCGCAGTGTCGGAGGGGGCACAGGGCGAGGCAGAGGTGAGGGAGTCTCCAGCCTCAGGGCGCAGTGTAGGTAGGGGCCGGGCTGGGCGGAGGAAGAGGCAAGAGAGGCTCCAGCCTCAGGGCGTAGTGTAGGAGGGGACACAGGGCAAGGCAGAGGCGAGAGAGGCGCCAGTCTCAGGGCGCAGTGTAGGAGGGGGGCACAGGGCGAGGCAGAGGCGAGAGAGGCTCCAGATTCAGTGCGCAGTGTAGGTGGGGGCAGGGCCGAGGCAGGAGAGGCTCCAGCTTCAGGGCGCAGTGTAGGAGGGGGCACAGGGTGAGGCAGAGGCGAGAGAGGCTCCAGCTTCAGTGCGCAGTGTAGGAGTGGGCAGGGCCAGGCTGAGGCAGGAGAGGCTCCAGTCTCAGGGCGCAGTGTAAGAGGGGGCACAGGGTGAGGCAGAGGCGAGAGAGGCTCCAGCTTCAGTGCGCAGTGTAGGTGGGGGCAGGGCCGAGGCAGGGGAGGCTCCAGCTTCAGGGCGCAGTGTAGGATGGACGCAATGCTTCCTGTTCAAAGGAGATCTCACTAAAAGAATAGTTCCAAAAAAGTTCTATAAGACCAGCAAGTGAAATAGAATTTGTGCTTTATTAAGTTTAAAAAAAAATAGAAAAAAATTCACAAAAAGCTATATACATACCTGGGGCTTCCTCCAGCCCCATCCGCTTGGATCGCTACCACGCCGCCGTCCTCAGTCTTCTGCAGCTCTGATATCGGGTCCCGCCACTGCCGCCAATCGGAGCCAGTCTGCGCACGAGAAGTGCGCTCTTTGCGTATCTATCCAGCACCTGGAGAGATACACAAAGGGCGCACTTCTCTTATGTCAGACTGGCTCCGACTGATGTCAGTGACGGGACCCGGTACCGAAGCTGCGGGCAATGGAGGACGGTGGCGTAGGAGCAATCCGAGCGGATGGGGCTGGAAGAAGCCCCAGGTATGTATACAACTTTTTGTGTTACTGAGTGCTTGCTCTGACACATGCAGTGGCCCAGTGGCCTAATGGATAAGGCATTAGCCTCTGGAGCTGGGGATTGTGGGTTCAAGTCCCACCTGGCTTGTCCCGCTCAGAGGTAAATCACAGAATTTCCACATAATGCTGGGCTGGAGAATGGGAATGCTATAATTCCAGAGGAAGGTTCTCTGGGGTAGACTTTTTCTCCTTCTTTTACTCCCGTTACCTCGAGGCCGTCCTCTCTTTACTATTAGCAAGTACAATATATTATCTCTAAAAGTAATCCTATGCAAAAAGAAAGTTTGCCGTTTTAAAACAAGGCTTTAATTTCCTCCTAGGGGAAGCTAGGAGTATTTGTCAGAGGACCCCTTTTATTTTTGATGACTTCACAGCCTCAATGCACTGACTCCATTGTGCATACTTCAACAATGCATGCACTGCTAAGTGGTGATTGCTCTGACACATGCAGTGGCCCAGTGGCCTAATGGATAAGGCATCAGCCTCCGGAGCTGGGGATTGTGGGTTCAAGTCCCACCTGGGTCGACTCAGGGAAAATTTTGAAAATTACCCAAGATGGCTAGGCAGCACCACATGGAGGACTCCGATATATGGCAAATACCCGACAAAACCCTCTAATTAGTGTGAGTGTATTAAAGATTGTCAATTGCATTCTGATAATTCCAGCTTAAATGCAAATTGTATGCAGTTTGTTAGCAGTGAGCAGTTACCAGGCAGTTGTGAGAGTTTGAGAGGCATTTCACTGTCCATGGAAAAGAGGTCTTAACCTCCTCAGCGTTACGCCACTCAGGAGGTTTTGCAACCTAGAGTCCCCCAGCATAAATCTAACAGATTCCATGTCTGTAAAAGCTTCAGCTAGCACTAGATTTTTTTTTTGCCTCAGGCGGCAAATAGTCTAGGGCCGGCCCTGGCGCAAACCCATCCTTCCCATACAGAAACTGGAGCTGTTCGGGGAGGCTCCGCAGTCGATGGATCCAGGCTGGGTAATGTATTAGCGTAATAGCGGGGGAACTGGGGGGATCAGCAGCGATCGGGGGGGGGGGGGGGGGGGGGGGGGGGGCGACCACCTCTACTAGCGAGCCTAGTGCTAGCTAAAGCTTTTACAGACAAGTTGCCTGATTCACAAAGCGGTGCAAAGTGTTTGCACACCTGTGAAAAGCCCTTTATCACGCCTAAACTCAGTTTAGGCGTGATAAAATGAAACTCACGCGAAATTCCCGCGATCGTGCGGCGCACGGTGCAGTGCGCGCGATGCACCCATTAAACCCTATGGGCGCTGCACGCGGAATTGCGCGCGATAAAGAGCACAAAGCGGTGCTAACTCAGCGGTGCAAAGAGTTACCACCGCTTTGTGAATCAGGCCCATGGAATCTGTTAGATTTATGCGGGGGGGGACTCTAGGTTGCAAAACCTCCTGAGTGGCGTAATGCTGAGGAGGTTAAGAGCTCTTTTCCATGGACAGTTGATGGGCAGTGAAATGCCTCTCAAACTCTCACAACTGCCTGGTAACTGCTCACTGCTAACAAACTGCATACAATTTGCATTTAAGCTGGAATTATCAGCATGCCATTGACAATCTTTAGTACACACACACTAATTAGAGGGTTTTGTCGGGTATTTGCCATATATTGGAGTCCTCTGTGCTTTAGTGGTGCAGCCTAGCCATCTTGGGCAATATTCAAAATATTACCTGAGTCGACCCAGGTGGGACTTGAACCCACAATCCCCAGCTCCGGAGGCTGATGCCTTATCCATTAGGCCACTGGGCCACTGCATGTGTCAGAGCGATCACCACTTAGCAGTGCATGCATTGTTGAAGTATGCACAATGGAGTTAGTGCCTTGAGGCTGTGAAGTCATCAAAGATAAAAGGGGTCCTCTGACAAATACTCCTAGCTTCCCCTAGGAGGAAATTAAAGCCTTGTTTTAAGGAGGCAAACTTTCTTTTTGCATAGGATTACTTTTAGAGACAATATATTGTTCTTGCTAATAGTAAAGAGAGGACGGCCTCGAGGTAACGGGAGTAAAAGGAAAGTCTACCCCAGAGAACCTTCCTCTGGAATCACAGCATTCCCATTATCCAGGCCGGCATTATGTGGAAATTCTATGATTTACCTCTGAGCGGGACGAGCCTTATTCCGTAGTGAGGGTTTGGGGTTAGGAGATATGAATGATCCTTTTCTAATAGTAAAGAGATAGCCCTGTAGAGACATGTTAGAGTTAAATTAACTTGCGAGGCAGCGAGCCAGACTCAGCCAAAGAGGCCGTGGCTGCCAAATTTACTGACTAACTATATTCTGTATTGTTTCAGGGGCCGCAGAACGACAAGTTCATTCAAACACCTCGCTGTTCAGCAGAAGACAAGCCTCCTTTATCCATGTGCCTTAGTGTCTAACATCCCGCCCACAATGAGGGCTCCTCCTCCAACAAGTCTCCTGCAATATCTTCAATTTATGGAAAAACAAGTCAAAGTCATTTCATTTAGTAATAGGTTCATAATAGAATGTTACAAATGCAGGTTCAGTCAGGTCTCAGTGATGTACACTCAGCTAAATTCATTCACAACACCTTTGAGTTAAAGGAGTACTCTAACCTTACAAAAAAAAATAGTTATTAATATTGATTTATAAAGTGCCAACATATTCCGTGGCGCTGTACAAAGTAAGAAACAAACATGGGGTATATAATACAGACAATGGTGTACACCAATATATAAGATGCATAATTAGTGACAAAATACAAAAAAATGATACAGAATACAGAATATAAAATATATTGGTAATGACAGTGATAAAAGTAACATGATAAATAAAATGTATAATGATTTCCAAGACACAAAAGGGGGAGAGAGCCCTGCCCTTGCAAGCTTATAATCTAAAGGTAGCCATACACTGCTTGATTTGCCATCAGATCGACCAGCAGATAGATCCCTCTCTGATGGAATCTGATCAGAGAGGGATTGTATGGCTGCCTTTACTGCAAACAGATTGTGAATCGATTTCAGCATGAAACTGATCACAATCTGTGAAACTGTTGCCCCCCCCTCCCCCCCCCCCCTGCATACATTACCTGCTCCAGACGGCGCGACTTCCCCGGTCACCGCTGTCTTCTTCTCCGCGCTGATCTCCGGGTCCGGCTGGTGGCTTCACTGAACTTCCTGTCCGGGGAAGTTTAAACAGTAGAGGGCGCTCTACTGTTTAAACTTCCTGCCGGGACAGGAAGTTCAGTGAAGCCAGGGCGCTCTACTGTTTAAACTTCCTGCCGGGACAGTGAAGCCAGCCGGACCCGGAGCCCAGCGCGGAGAAGAAGACAGCGGAGACCGGGGGAGTCGCGCCGTCTTGAGCAGGTAATGTATTGCAGATAGCGTTGGTTGTCAGGCATTCGAACGCCGCTATCGACGCACTCCTGACCCGCCGGTGATCGAGCAAAATCTTCCGCACGGACGGATCGACGGGAATCGACGGGAACGATTGATTTCGGACGGAAATCGATCGTTCTGTCAGCGTTTGCGCAACGATTTCACAGCAGATCCGATCACAATGATCGAATCTGCTGTATATCGGCGGGAAAATCGTTAGGTGCATGGGCTCCTATATGGGGGAACAGGAGGAGGGGTAGTATACAAATACAAATATATAGAGGCAGTGTGTTTTAGGATACCTAGTAGGAGTGCAATTTGGTCTTAGGACAAAGGGAAGCGGCCTAAGGTAGCGCATATTCTTGTCGGAACAAATTAGTTTTAAGAGAGCGTTTAAAAGTAACAAAGGTTGGCGAGTGACGGATGTGTTGTGGGAGGGCATTCCAGAGGAGGGGTGAAACGCGTGCAAAGTCTTATAAACCTGAATGGGAGGAGTATAAGGGAAGACGCCGAGAGCCCAGTATAGTGTAGTATGTACTGTAAATTGGGTATGGAAGGTAAGTATAGGCAGGTTATACTCACAAACAAGGGTTACCGTCCAGGTAACCACTATGAAGGCAGGTGGGGAGATTAGACCTGTCCCCACTCAGGATTAAGAAGTCGCTCTCTGTAGATCGGGAAAAAGGAAGAATCCCCTCCACCAGGGGTGGAAACAGCTGCAATAGTAGTACAGAGGCGCCAACAGGGTAAAAACAATACCTACTTCATTTTATCTATTTTAAAGAAATATTGTTTATACCCTGTTGGCGCCTCTGTACTACTATTGTGAATGTGAGGAGGTGATTCTAGAGGAGGACAATAGAAGATCATGTGCAGATCAAGTCTAGTTCAACTTACCTGTGGCTTCTACCGCCCCCCGGAGACTTCCTGTGCCCGAACCAGTGCACGGAGCTCCCAGCGACGTCAGCGGGAGAGAGGATGCACGTGGACAGGGCCACACAGGCCCCCCGGAGACTTCCTGTGCCCGAGCCAGTGCACGGAACTCCCAGCGACGTCAGCGGGAGCGAGGATGCACGTGGACAGGGCCACACAGGCCCCCCGGAGACTTCCTGTGCCCGAGCCAGTGCACGGAGCTCCCAGCGACGTCAGCGGGAGAGAGGATGCACGTGGACAGGGCCACACAGGCCCCCCGGAGACTTCCTGTACCCGAGCCAGTGCACGGAACTCCCAGCGACGTCAGCGGGAGCGAGGATGCACGTGGACAGGGCCACACAGGCCCCCCGGAGACTTCCTGTGCCCGAGCCAGTGCACGGAGCTCCCAGCGACGTCAGCCCGAGCGAGGAAAAATGTGGACAGGGCCACACAGGCCCTCCGGAGACTTCCTGTGTTCACGAGCCAGTGCACGGAGCGCCCAGCGATGTCAGTGGGAGAGAGGATGCACGTGGACAGGGCCACACAGGCCCCCCGAGGACTCCCTGTGCCTGAGCCAGTGCATGGAGCTCTCAGCGACGTCAGCGGGAGCGAGGATGCACCTGGACAGGGCCACACAGGCCCCCCGGAGACTTCCTGTGCCCGAGCCAGTGCACGGAACTCCCAGCGACGTCAGCGGGAGCGAGGAAGAACGTGGACAGGGCCACACAGGCCCCCCAGAGACTTCCTGTGCCCGAGCCAGTGCACGGAGCTCCCAGCGACGTCAGCCGGAGCGAGGAAGAATGTGGACAGGGCCACACAGGCGCAGTTGTTTGCAACTTTAAAGACGCAAAAATTGTAAGCGAGCAGCGGGCACAGGACGTCTGCGGGAGAGGGGGGGGTCGGTAGAAGCCGCAGCCCCCAGGCAAATTGAACGAATTTATTTTTTTTAAGGTTACAGTAGAACAATAAAGTAGAACAATGCACTATCCAAATCAAGCTGCTTGCAACACAGATAGTCCCCAGTTAGAGTAGGTTGTAAAATTGATCTATTGATTTCCTCTCAGCCCCGGAAAAAGGAAACACCGCTGATGGAATGGAATTTGACATTCTCACAAGGTATTTTATTTATTGACTAGCTGATTGCCCGGCGTTGCCCGGGAATATATTTGGCTGGTGTCGGCTCCACCCACTTTTTCTAACCCTAACAATTAATCAATGATCAAGTTTGTGAGCTTTGTGGTCTTTGGCATCAATAATTTGTATTGAAATGAAAAAATCTGATGGGTTGTTTGTGGCTCCACCCCCTTTTCTGAATTTGAACCCCAGTCACCCAATAACCAACTGTACCAGGTTTGAGGCCTGTGCCATTAACAGTGCAAGAATGGTAGCAATTAAATATTCCACTTGAAAAGCAATAGGTGAAGCTTTATACACTATTGTAGGCTCCACCCACTTTTCTGAATATTAATTCCATTCACTGAGTGACCAACTGTGCGAAGTTTAAGAACCCTGCCATTAGCAGTGTAAGAATGGCTGCAGTTTACACTTTCCCAGTGAAATTTGTATTTGTCTCCACCCACTGATGACCCGGCGTTACCCGGGTATGTATTTCGCTGGTGTTGGCTCCGCCCACTTCTTCTAACCCTAACGCACAAACACTCAATGACCATGTTTGTGAGCTTTGGGGTCCTTGGCATCAATCATTTGTATATTCCCATAGAAATTAAACAAATCAGATTGGCATCTTGTGGCTCTGCTCCTCTCCAGCATTTGAACTCCAGTCACCCAATGACCAACTGTAGCAGGTTTGAGGCATCTGCTATTACCAGTGTAAAAATGGCAGCAATTTAAATATTCCCCTTGAAAATCGACAGGTGAATTTTGATTGGCTATGATATGCTCCACCCACTTCCCTGAATATTAATCTCAGTCACCCAGTGACCATCAGGGTAACGTTTGGGAACCCTGCCATTAACAGTGTAAGAAGGCCCGCAGTCTACATTTTCCCAGTGAAATTTGGTTTTGGCTCTGCCTTCTTTTTGTCACCTGGACATACAGTCACTCAATGACCAAGTTTATGAGCTTTGGGGTCCTTGGCATCAATAATTTGTATTTTCCAAGAAACTGTTTGTGGCTCTCTCCCCTTTTCTGAATTTGAACTCCAATGACTAACTGTACCAGGTTTGAGGCTTGTACCATTAACAGTGCAAGAATGGCAGAAATTTTAATATTCCCCTTGAAAATCAACAGGTGATTTTGATTGGCTTTTTTAGGCTCCACCCACTTTTATGAATCTTAATCCCAGTCACCCAGTAACCAATTGTGCAAAGTTTGAGAACCCTGCCATTAACAGTGAAGAAGGGCTGCAGTTTACAATTTCCCAGAAAATCTGTTTTTGACTCCACCTACTTTTTATAACCTTGACACACAGTCGACCAAGTTTGTGAGCTTTGGGGTTCCAGGCATCAAAATTGTGTGAATGGAAGCAGTTTATCCAAAAAAAGCAAATCTGATTGGATTTTTGTGGCTCCACCCCTTTAGTGAATTTGAACCACAGTCACTTGATGATCGACTGTAGCAGGTTTGAGGCCTCTGCCATTAACAGTGTAAGAATGACAGCAGTTTCAATATTCCCCTTGAAAATCAATAGGTGAATTTTGATTGGCTCTTGTAGGCTCCACCTACTTTTCTGTGTATTAATCCTAGTCCCCCAGTGACCAACTGTGTCAAGTTTGAGATCCCTGCCATTAACAGTGTAAGAATAGCTGCAATTTATATTTTCCCATGTAAAAAGTTGTTTTTGGCTCTGCCCACTAACCTTGACATACAGTCACTCACTGACCAAGTTTATGAGCTTTGTGGTCTTTGGCATCAATAAGTTGCATGTTACCATTGAAATTAAACAAATCTGATTGGCTGTTTTTGGCCCAATCCCTTTTCAGAATTTAAACCCCAGTCTCCCAGTAACTGACTGTACCAGATTTGAGGCCTCTGCCATTAAGAGTGTATGAATAGCAGCAATGTAATTATTCCCCTTGAAAATCAAAAGGTGTTGTAGGCTACACCCACTTTCCTGAATATTAGTCCCAGTCACCCAGTGGCAAACTGTGTCAAGTTTGAAAACCCTGCCAATAACAGAATGGCTGAAATCAATTTAAAAAATCTGATTGGCTGTTTGTGGCTCCACCCACTTAAGTGAAAGACACTCTGTAACAACAAAAACCTCCCCTGGGGGGTACTCACCTCGGGTGGGGGAAGCCTCCGGATCCTAATGAGGCTTCCCACGCCGTCCTCTGTCCCACGGGGGTCTCGCCGCAGCCCTCCGAACAGCCGGCGACTGTGCCGACTGTCAGTTCAATATTTACCTTTGCTGGCTCCAGCGGGGGCGCTGTGGCGACTTTCGGCACGGAAATAGACGGAAATACCCGATCTCCGTCGGGTCCGCTCTACTGCGCAGGCGCCGGAAACTTGCGCCTGCGCAGTAGAGCAGACCCGACGGCCATCGGGTATTTCCGCCTACTTCGGCGCCGAGAGGCATCAGAGCGCCTGCGCAGGAGCCAGGAAGGTAAATATTGCGTCACGGCTGTACGCAGGACGGCGTGGGAAGCCTCATTAGGATCCTGAGGCTTCCCCCACCCGAGGTGAGTACCCCCCAGGGGCCGTTTTGTCGTTACAGTTCCTCTTTAAGTGAATTTGGACCCCAGTCCCCAATAACTGACTATCAGGTTTGAGACCTCGGCCATTAAAGGATACCACAGCTGAATAAACAGATAACTCCAGTGTGTGTGTGTGTGTGGGGGGGGGGGGGTCAAAAGTACATACTGTGACCTCCTCCTGCCCCCTCCGTCTGCCGCTATTCGTGCACTATTCATGCCGGTGTCCCGGCGACTTGCTTGACCCTTGACCTGAACATATTTCTTCCCTCTTCACTTCTGGCCGGCGCATAGCTTTCGGCTCAGAAGCACGCTGTCCTCTAGGTCTAATCTGGGCTGCGTGTGCACTCCATTACACCAAGTGTCACATAATTAGCATGTGACGCTTGGTGTATTGGAACACACACGCAGCCCAGATTAGACGGAGTAAAATGTAATGTAAATGTTCCCCCTTGAAAATCAATAGGTACATTTTGATTGGCTGTTTTTAGGCTCCACCCACATTTCTAAATATTAATCCCAGTCACCCAGTGGCCAATTGTGTCAAGTTTGGGAACCCTGCCATGTAAAAAATTAAGTTGTTGGCGCCGCACAATTTTTCTAACCTTGACATACAGTCACTCTATCAAGTTTATCAGCTTTGGGGTCCTTGGTATCAATACTTTGTATATTCCCATTGAAAAATAAACAAATCTGATTGGCTGTTTGTGGCTCCGCCCCCTTTCTGAATTTGAACCCTAATCACCCAGTGACCGACTGTACCAGGTTTGAGGCATCTGCTATTAACAGTATAAGAATGGTAGCAGCTTAAATATTCCCTTTGAAAATCGAAAGATGAATTTCTATTGGCTGTTGTAGGCTCCACCTACCTTCCAAAATCTTAATCTCATTCACCCAGTGACCAACTGTGCAAAGTTTGAGAACACTGCCATTAACGGTGTAAGAATGCCTACAGTTTATATTTTCCTAGTCAAATTGTTTTTTGGCTCCGCCCACTTTTTGTAACCTGGACACAGTCACTCAATGACCAAGTTTGTGAGCTTTCAGGTTCCTGGCATCAAAAATGTGTGAATGGAAGCAGTTTATCCACCAAGGAAATCTGATTGGCTGTTTGTGGCCCCGCCCCTTTAGTGATTTTGGACCCTAGTTACCCAAAGACACACTGTAGGAAGTTTGAAGCCTCTGCCATTAACAGTGTAAGAATGACAGCAGTTTAAATATTCACCTTGAAAATCAATAGGTGAATTTTGATTGGCTTTTTTAGGCTCCACCCACTTTCTTGAATCTTAATCGCAATCACCCAGTGACCAACTGTGGCAAGTTTGAGAACCCTGCGATTAACAGTGTAAGAATGGTTGCAGTTTACATTTTCCCATTGAAAATGAACGGCTGAAATTTGATTGGCTGTTTTATGCTCTGCCCACTTTTCCTGGATTTGTAACCTCGGTCACCAAGTGACCAACTGTGCCAAGTGTGGGGACTCTGGCTTGATTACTGTGAGAATGGCAGCCTTTTACATTTTTTCCATTGACTTGAATGGGTGAAATCTGATTCGCTGTTTGTAGCTCCGCCCACATTTGCAGGGGGGCCGCGAGACCCCCAGAACATATCATCCCAGGTAGTAAGGGATCTGTATACCAAGTTTCGTTCAAATCGGTCAAGCCGTTTTCACGTGATCGCGGCACATACACACACACATACATACATACATACATCCGATTTTATATATATAGATGATGTTTTATTAACGCTAATACATTAAGGTAATAGTTGGTTTTACCAATCTTGCCAATGCATTCTTAAAGTGAATCTGCAGGGAAAATATGAATAAAAGTTACATACTGTATTTTTTGGCATATAAGACGCACCTTGGGTTAGATTCACTAAGACAAATAGCATGTCTTATCAGAGTTAACACGCCTTATCAAAGATAACACGCCTTATCCGAGTTAACACGCCTTATCAAAGATAACACGCCTTATCCGAGTTAACACGCCTTATCAGAGATAACACGCCTTATCCGAGTTAACATGCCATATCAGAGATGACACGCCTTATCCGAGTTAACACGCCTTTTTAAAGTTAACACGCCTTATCAGAGTAGCATAGCGAGCACTACAAACCCGCAGGGGCTCAGGGCAGGACGAGTGACGTTGTCAATTAGCAGGCATAAGTTTGCAGCGCTTGCTATGCTACTCTGATAAGGCATGTTAACTTTGATAGGGTGTTATCTCTCTAATAAGGCGTGTTAACTCAGATAAGGGGCCTGATTCACAAAGCAGTGCTAACAGTTAGCACCCTAGTGAAAAGCCCTTTATCACGCCTAAACTCAGTTTAGGCATGATAAGTTTAGGCGTGATAAGTTTAGGTGTGATAAGTTTAGGCATGATAAGTTTAGGTGTGATAAGTTTAGGCATGATAAGTTTAAGCACCAACTGCGTTAGCACCGCAGTGCACAGCTGATCAAAAGTTTTGCGCTAGCAAAATCTGGTGCACTTCGCATAGAGTTTAATAGCGCTGCTTTGCGTGCGGGACTTTGCGCGCTATCTACACTTATCTAAACTTAGCATGCCTAAACTTATCACACCTAAACTTATCACACCTAAACTTATCACGCCTAAACTGGCTTTTCACCAGCGTGGTGCAATGGTTATCACGCCTAAAGTCTCTAACTGGGTTAGCACCGCTTTGTGAATCGAGCCCAAGGTGTGTTATCTCGGATAAGGCATGTTAACTCGCATAAGGCATGCTATTTGTCTAAGTGAATCAAGCCCCTAGACTCAGAGAGCAAAACCCAGGGGAAAATATATATATACTAAACCTGGTGCATCCATATTCCTGGAGTGTCTTGTACATGTTCCCCTCAGGGCCGGTTCTAGACTATTTTCTGCCTGAGGCAGACATGTGAGGATCCCCGAAGGCCACGTTAGAGTGGCAGAAGGAGTGTTTTTTCCACATGGATCGGAGGATTCAGGGGACCAGGGTAGGGGATGCCAATTTTCATTTTTCTAGCCATTGTGTTAACGCAGTGTTTGCTGAAAATTCTTGTTGCTGAAGCCAATTTGCGCACGGAACAAAGTAGTTTCCAATTTTTGCAATTTTACTTGGAAAGGCCAAATTCCTGTATGAAAATCTGAACTGTTCCGATTCTGAGTGCTAATCCCTCGCAAAACTTTAGAATGCAAAGAGGCAGGGCCGGCCCTTGACTTTTTGCCGCCTGAGGCAAAAAATTTTTTTCCGCCGCCACCCCCCCGGGGTGGGGTGGGGGGCGCTCTGGGGGGCCGCCGAGCTGGAGGGGTAGCTGGCAGGACGGGGGTATTGGGCCTAGCGGCGGGGAGGGGGTCGTACCCCCCCCCCCTCCCTCGCCTGGGTCCCCCGAACTGCGCTCCCCTCCAGCCTTACATAGAAGAAGCAGCCGCTATTTGTAAGACGCACGGGCGGGGAGGACTCACCTCTTCCCAGCGTGCGCTCCACTGACATCACTTCCTGCAGCGTTGCAGGAAGTGATGTCAGTGGAGCGCACGCTGGATCGAGGAAGAGGTGAGTCCTCCCCGCCCGTGCCTCTTACAAATAGCGGCTGCTTCTATGTAAGGCTGGAGGGGAGCGGAGGACGGGGGACCCAGGCGAGGGAGGGGGGGGTCCGACCCCCCTCCCCGCCGCTAGGCCAAAATACCCCCGTCCTGCCAGCTACCCCTCCAGCTCGGCGGCCGGCTCCCCGCACGGACGGGCGGATGCCGCCCCTGGAAATTTGCCGCCTGAGGCAAAAGTTTCACCCCGCCTCATGAGCGGGCCAGCCCTGCAAAGAGGGTGTGTTCTCTTTCCTATGCGTTTATGGGTTTTGATAGTGGCCACCAGCCAGAGGCCATAGGGCATGTTTGTCCCAGTCCTCCTGAGAAATAATGGGTGTATCTGGTGGATGAAATGCAAAGGATGAACTCCAGAACATATGTGGTGTAGTAATCCATAGGAAGGAAGCCACCCCTAAGAATAGTGAACAGCTGGAAAGCAGTATATAACAAATAATCTAACCTCAGTAGAGGAGGGAGAGGAAGGATTATTTCATGTATTGCACACTGAAAGCTGACGCGTTTCGTAGGCCATTTCTTCAGGTCAAAAAATACAGTGTCTGTAGCTTGAGCTCCTCGGACTTGGGAGCGCCGAAGCCTGAGGTACTCGAGTTACACAAACTGTATTTTGTCAACTGAAGAAGCAGAAAAGGCCCACGAAATGCATCATCCTTTAGCAACTAAATAAATTGAGTAATTCTTACTCTCCTTCCTCAACCGTGGTAGTATTATTCATTTCATACTGCTCCCCAGCTGTTTTATATTTAGGGTGGGGGGGGGGGGTTGAAGGGTGCCTCCTCCCACCTTTCTGAGAAATCAACAACTTTATTTGATCAGAATCAGGTTTATTTGCCAGGAACAGAGGGTTTGTACATGGAATTATTTTTGGCACAGTCAAGCCCAGTAGTACAATAGACTGATATATAGTAGTACTTAACAGGACAGTGACTGTACAAGATGACAAGGTGTACAGTGGTGTGGCCCGACCAAGGAAGGGGAGTTATTGGAGGGAAAGAAGGAGTTTCTGTGTCTAGGGCTCCTGGTGGATGAGGACCTATGCCGGTGTTGTGTCTGATTACGCTGCCTGTGGATTTGCGCTGCACCGCATGCGCAGTAGGAGACTGAGCGACCACAGTTCCTATTTAATTATGCTGCTGGGGGTAAAATAATAAATATCTCCACTCCCACACCTCTTACACTCCCCAAATTTTCAGGGTAGGGAGGGGACCCCCCGAACTACCTCTATGCCAAATGGCAGCCCCCGAGACCCACTGGTTCCCGAGATAGGTTTCTCTAATCTATCTCCTGAACCAGCGGGGCTCTGGGGCTGCAATTTGGCATAGAGCTCGTTCGGGAGATCCTCTCCTTACCCTGAAAATTTTGTGAGTATATGATATGTGGAAGCGGAGATATTTATTATTTTACCCCCAGCAGCATAATTCACTTCACACTGAGCATGCGTGCTACTCAGTGTGGAGGGGAGCTTCCCGGCAGCGCAATCAGCAGTGGCGTAGCTAAGGAGCTGTGGGCCCTGATGCAAGTTTTACAATGGGGCCCCCCAAGCACTCTATACATAACAATTGATACGGCGGACCAAAACCTGCCAATGGCAACTACAGAGTCAGAGGTGCAAGAAGGGGATGGGGAATAGCTTGTTAATGATTACTACTGTTCAAAGTATCTATAGAAGTGATTATTATGAGCACAGGACCAATAGAGAGCTAATACTGTAATTGAGGGTGGGCCCATCGGGGCCCCTCTGCCCCAAGGGCCCCGATGCGGTCGCTACCTCTGCACCCCCTATTGCTACGCCCCTGGCAATCAGACATTACACCGGCTCAAGGGGAGAAGATCCAGAAAACCGTTGCCAGGGTGAGAGGGATCCTGACAGCCCTGGAACACAGTGTAGAGGAGGAGAGAAGGGGGGGTGCCGATAATCCTCTCTGTGGCATTAATGACTCATAGTTTATACCTTTTGCTAGCGGAGGCCCCTGCATAACAAACGATGATGGAGGAGCCTATAATTGACTCAGTGGTACCAGAGTACAAGCAGGTCAAAGGATCTTGTGACAGTCCAAATTTTTTCAATGACACAGAACAGTCGCCTTGGGCTTTTTTCTGGTTTTTGGTGACATTTCCCCCCACCTTAGGTCACTGGAGATGGTGGTGCCCAGGAAGCAGGTGTGCAGGATTCTGGCAACCTCTGTACCTTCGGTGCGGGGGGAGTTCAGGGGGACTTTACCTGAAGGCGATGATCAATTACGCTGTTTTAGCTGTGTTTAGGACAAGCTTGTTAGGCCCGGTTCACATTAGCGGTTTTTTCCGGAACGTAACCGGAACGTATACTGTACAAACGGAACGGATGTGAATAGATCCAATGTTAACCTATAGATCCATTCACATGCGTCCGTTGGTACGGATATGTTCCATACGTTCCGGTCCACGGATCTAAAAAATGCTGCAGGCCCTAATCTTCCGGACTGTTCTGCCCAGCGGAACGGATCCGGACAAAAAATACTGCAGCATTGGGGCAATGGGAAACGGAATGTTTCTTCACACTGGTGAAGAAATGGACCGTTCCACGGGGGATGGGGGCATGGGCCGGTGGGAATCTAGCGACGGGAGGATGAGAGGAGGGTGCAGCAGCTGGGCGGGTGGGTGAGGGAGAGTTTATACATACCTAATCTTCCGTAGCAGCCGGCGGTAGAGGCTTCCGTCTTCTTCCGCGTCATGTGACTACATGATGCGTCATGTGACTAGTCACATGACGTGCTGTGTAGTCACAGCAGAAGAAGAGGAAGCCTCTTCCGACGGCTGCTACTGAAGATTAGGTATGTGTTTGCTGAGTGAAAACGGATCCGATCAATCATTGACCAGATCCATTTTCACTACGTGAACCGGGCCACGGACAGAGCCATCCGGTGAAGTGTAGACCGGATCTGCTAACCGGATCCTTTTGGCTCAGAACTGTACTGTGAACCGGGCCTAAGCCTTGCACCTGTTGTAGATATTCTCAAGCTAATTACAGCCCTTCAAAGGGAACATGTGGGTTAACCAGGAGGAACGAGCGAATGTGCTGCTGTGCACGCCAAGAACGAGACATTGGGAAATATCAGAGTCTAATTTATTGCACAAAATTTAACATTGCTTGGCTTAGAGTAAATTCACCTAATACACATTTCAAAGAAGAGTTTTACAAGACACTGGGCCGCTCCTTGGTGATTCACAGAGCACTCAGTGTCAGAGGCAAATCACCGCTCTGCAGCTTGGCAGGAGCGGTGGAGATGATAGGGAGACGTTTCTCACACTACCGGCACAGTTTTCGTGTAGGGACACGGCAGAGGAAGGAAGGTCAGTCAGAGTTTACGCCCACACTCAGGGCACTGAGCCTTTGCATTTACCTGCCTCCTTCCCTCATCATCTCATGCTTCACTTTGATGGGCAGCCTAACGACTTAACCAGTGGAGGAAGTTCTGAACTTTTTAGGGTGGATTTCGCATCGCAAGGAGTAATATCTTAAAAAAAAAATTAATAATATATTTCAACGATTTTTTGTTTTCTTAATTTATTTCGTAAAGTGTCATCCAATTTTTTTTACGACGCGGTTAATTATTTGTAGAGCTATATAATTATTTTACGTCAAATTGCGAACGTATCATTAATTTTAATGAAATAGTTTGTACCATAAAAAAGTGCATTTTAACTTTTAACACTTATTGACAGCATGTGTTTATCAGTATAGTCGGGAGCAGAAGGCGGGTGGATGACAAGGTCTACAGGAGGCAGATATATTTAACCTTTTTTGTTACTATTTTGTCTGTATGATTTTATGGTTGTATGGCAAGTCTCTGAAAAAAATACATAAGCTACAAGAAAAATAATTTAAAGAGACTCTGAAGCGAGTCTAAATCCGCGTTTTTAACTTCTATTTATGTAAAGCACTATAGCTAGTGGTAAACCACCACATCCCGTGGCCAAACGAGGGGTTTATACCCCCCAAATCCCCTCTGCTTGGTCTGGAGAGCGCTTCCTGATGAGGCAGAGCTTAGGGCTGCAGCTCTGCCTCTCAGCGCATCAATCCCGGCTGATCGCCGCCTCTCCCCGCCCCTCTCACTCTTCCTTCACAGAGAGGGGCGGGGGAGAGGTGGAGATCCGCCGGCAGATTGACGCACATGGAGGCGGAGCTGCAGCTGAAAGCTCTGCCTCCCGGGCAGCAAAATCCACCACCAAGAATGCCATGGATTTTACACAGGGGATTTGGGGAGTATAAACCTCTCGCTTTGCCACGGGGATGCGGCGGTTTAGCACTAGCTATAGTGCTTAACATTAATAGAAATTAAAAACATGAATTAAGACTGGCTTCAGAGTCTCTTTAAAGTCTGTATAGTCTAAATTATTTAAAGGGAACCTGAAGCTAACAAAAAACGTATGATATATTGAATAGTATGCGTAGTACGGATAATGAATAGAACATTAGTATCAAAGAAAAGAGTCTCATAATTTTATTTTCAGTTATATAACATTGCTTCATACCGTCACAGTTGCCGTTTTGCAGTTTAGAATCCACACTCTGTCTTACAAGCTATATAACAAAGCAGAAATAATGACCCTTTGAACTTTCCTGTACTAAACCTTATCGCAAGCAGTCTCTCGCTGTTTCTTGGCTGTTTAAAGTGGACCTGATCTCTTGCACAGGACAGAAGGAAAACATATAGAAATGTACCCTGTATGTATTTAGAGAGCTTAGTCTGTCTAATTCCCCCTCCTCTGTGACTAAGCACAAGTTGTAATTTGATCCCTCAGCTGTGTCAGCTGACTGCCACGGCAGAGCAGCTAATTGGCACACACAGGATGTTAACCATGTTTCTGCTCCCATGAAAGCAGAAACTAGACACACTGCAGATGTATTGCGGGTTTTGTGTCAGCCGTAACTAAGAAGCGTTTTTCTTTAAAGCTTGTTATGCTGTTTCTTATCTTATGGAGCAGAGAGGACGTACTGAGTTCAGGTCCGCTGTAAGTGCTTTAGAAAACAGGTCTGTCGTTCGGTCGAATAGCTCAGAGAAACTATTTTGCATAGATAACAACTGAAGTTTTTTGTTTTTTTTTAACGCTTCCTGTACTGGAAACAATATGAGATTCTTTTCTTTGCTACTAATGTCCTATTCCTAGTTGTACTACACACACATTTGGATTTGTGTTTCCCCTTCAGGGACATTAAGCAATGATTTGCATATTCAGTAGTGATGCATTATGGGATATTTTACTTGCTCACATAAAGCTGCACAAAACCTCAACCCCCCCCCCCCCAATACTCACCGAGCCCCCAGCAACATTGTGCAGCCGTCCTCTTGCTCCTAGCGGCTTTCCGGCTTCTCCCATGCACAGCCAGCGTGTCACCTGACCTGCATTGGATCATGTGACATGCTGAGAGCCATGCACTGATGCCGGAAGCCGCTAGGAGCAAGAGGAAGGCTACAAGACGTTGCTGGGGGCTCGGTAAGTATTTAAAACACTCCAAAAACAAAGTCCCTGTTATCCCCTAGTTAGTTAAGACTTCCTAGTGCCTGAGTTCCAGATAATGGGGACTACTGTATTTTTTGGACTATAAGACTCAGTCCAAATGCAGGGATTTCCTGGGAGTTGCTGACCTGTGAACGGCTGCCAATAAGAACCTCCAACCCGCCGCAATGTCAGGGACTCCCTGTACTGTACCCAGGCAGAGGAGGACACGGGGACAAACGGAGGACACAAGGGAGACACAAAGGGGCATAGAGGAGGACACGGGGCGGACAAATGGAGGATAAAGGGGCATAGAGGAGGACACAAGGGGGACACAAAGGGGCATAGAGGAGGACAAAGGGGGACACAAAGGGGCATAGAGGAGGACACAGGGGGACACAAAGGGGCATAGAGGACACAAGGGGGACACAAAGGGGCATAGAGGAGGACAAAGGGGGACACAAAGGGGCATAGAGGAGGACAAAGGGGGACACAAAGGGGCATAGAGGACACAAGGGGGACACAAAGGGGCATAGAGGAGGACACAAGGGGTATAGAAGAGGGCACACGGAGACACAAGAGGTACAAAGGGGGCATAATCCACAAGATGCCCCTTCACCATGGAGGCACCAGGTTTAGTATGAATATTTCCTCTGGTTTTTGTCCTCTAAGCCTGGGTGCTTCTTATGGTCGGGAGCATCTTATAGTCCGAAAAATACGGTACTTTGCTGTAATTGGAAGTACCTTCTGTTTTAAGTAGGCAGCAGAATTTTAAGGAATAGTTTTGTGATACAAGAAAAAATCTGACCCGGCAACGACCTAGTAAAGTAAATGCCCCGTCTTGTACATTGCTATGGATTGTAAATCTATCATTTCTCTATCTTAGTTGTAAACACATAATTAATTATAATGAAAGGGCTTGTACTATCAAATGCTGACACTGAATTTAACACAAAAAGGTAATTGTGATTAGAAACTATAAAATCTGTACAATTACTTCACAGCATTTCAATAAATCATGTATACAAAATTCTATATTATTTTTATGTTTTCTATGTTGTTGTACTTCTGTCTTTGCCTGGTTTTTTTTTATCTAACCTGGTGCTGTTGCACACGAGTCCCCAGTTTATACCTCTATAAACAGACCAGTTCATGTGTTAAAGTTATTGGAAATCGAGATCAAAGGATACCCAAAGTGACATGTGACATGATGAGATAGACATATGTATGTACAGTGCCTAGCACACAATTAACCAGGCTGTGTTCCTTTTTTTCTTTCTCTGTCTGAAAGGGTTAAATATCAGGTATGTAAGTGGCTGACTCAGTCCTGACTCACACAGGAAGTGACTACAGTGTGACCCTCGATGATAAGAAATTCCAACTATAAAACACTTTCCTAGCAGAAAATGGCTTCTGAGAACAGAAAAGAGATAAAAAGGGTAATTTCTTATCAGTGAGGGTCACACTATAGTCACTTCCTGTCTGAGTCAGGACTGAGTCAGCCACTTACATACCTGATATTTAACTCTTTCAGGCAGAGAAAGAAAAAAAGGAACACAGCCTAGTTATTTGTGTGCTAGGCACTGTACATACACATGTCTATCATCATGTCACATGTCACTTCGGGTATCCTTTAAAAAAAAAAAAAAAAAAAAGCCAGATACTTACCTAAGGAGAGGGAAGTCTCTGGGTCCTAATGAGCCTTCTCTCTCCTCTTCCAGTCCACTCGTTGCAGTGGCAGCTCCTCGGTTTGAATCCCCTGCCGCGGGGGACTTCGAAAGACTTCGAGAGCCGAGTCCTCCAGAAGACAGGTGGCTCCATGCTGCGCACGTGCGTCTACACAAGAGAGGGCACTCACGGGCGCAGTATAAAGCGGCCCATCTTCGGTAGCACTCGGGCTCCTGAAGACTTCTGAAGCCTCCCTTCGGTGGCGGAGACAGCAGCATTTCACCAAATCGGTCGAATGCTGTTACTGGGAATCCCGCATTGTAACGGGCACCGGGAGAGGAGAGGGAGGGCTCTATAGGATCCAGAACCGTCCCTCTCCCTTAGGTAAGTATCGGGCTTTTTTTTTAAATCTCAATTCCCAATGACTTAAAGGCCAGTACCCACTATGCGATTTTCCCGACAATTTTTCCAATGACTGTCAATTTCTTGAGAAACAACTCCCGTTGTGTAATGTCATGCATACCTGCCGGCAGGAAGATGGATTGTGGAATGCTCATCGACGAGGAGGGACGTCATTGGATCCATCTTTCTGCGTCACTGCGGTATGTATTCTAGTGATGAATCACCAAATTACGATTTCGCTAAATTTCGCGTACACTTTCACAATTACGCTTATACGTAATTACGATTAGAAAATTCAATTGATTTCATGTAGTCATTCATAATTTCGCATAAAATATCCCGAAATTTCGCGTAATTTCATGCCAACTTTAGCAGTGAATAGCAAGTCCCCATACTATTGCCGCCAAAATTGCTACATATGTTAAAGGGAACCAGAGATGAACGTTTCACACAAAATAAACATCAGTCGATAGCTTGTAAAGAATAAATGCTCTACCTGATAATTTCGCCGCTCTGGTGTGCCTTTTTTAGTGTTTTTTATCCATTATTGCTCCAGGAAAAATCAAATATGGCCGCCGGCTCATAGTCCTTTTGCTTCCGGGTTATGAGTTGTTCTGGATGTGCTGTCTAGGCTATATGAGACTATGCTGCTATCTGGGCTAAATGCAGCCTTTCATCTGTGTGCTTTCATTTTGGTATGATGTGCAGCTGCCTGTAGGAAGTGTCTCTCATAGGAATGAAACTGCAGTCATCAGTATCTACAGCATGCAGACAGAGTGCACACAGAGCACACAGGGATCATATTGCAGCCACACTCTCTCAGCAGGAGCAGCCCCTCCTATGTCATCACAGATCTCAGTATGCAAAGCAGGAAATCTAAGCCAGAAGGGGGCAGGCTTGGGCTTGAAAAGACTCCACAGAAGAGTGACTCAGCTATAATGATTCCAGGTCAAACCTAGACTGAGCCAGTCGGGGATTCTTATCACAGCTGCTAATAGACTAATTAAGCAGATAACAATGAAACTAAAAGCAGGGTAGCTGTTTACTGTCATGTTCCCACTGATAAATGTAATAAAATACATGAGGATGCTTCATCTCTGGTTCTCTTTAAGGAGAGTCGTGGGTACAAGTCAAAATAATTTTGCAAAAAGACTTTATAGTTTGTGAGAAACTTGATTTTAAACATGCAAGTAAAAATGTTTTTTAAACTTAGAAAAACGACAATTTAAAAACCATTTTTCTTAGCATTTTTAAAACCGAGTTTCTCAAAAAGGACAAGGTCTTTTTGTGACTTATGCCCACTATCCTACTTAACATACGTAGCAATTTTGGTGTCAATAGCATATATGGGGACTTTGCTATTAATCTCTAAAGTCGGCACAAAATTATGCGAAATTATGCAAAGAATTACGCGAAATTTTGAAATACTTCTATTACATTCTAAATTAATTATGATTTTCTCTGAAATTTTGCATTACGATTACGATGCGTAATTGCGAATTTCGATGCGAGTGGCGTCCCACCACTGATATATTCAGCTTAAGGGACTTATGCACCCAGTGTCCTTCAAAAATATTTGGTTCTATGATGGAGCACTAACTTCAAAAGAGTGAACCCGTATTAACTAGTAGGGTTATTGGTGAGTGAACTGCACTCTGTTAGATTTCACAAAGGACATCTTCCTGTTCTGATAACGTACGATCCTCCAACTCCAGTCACCCAGTGCACATCGCTTACTAAAAAGTTGACCAGCATTACATAAGTCCCCCCTTAGTTGTTTTGAACAGGGTGGGTGTTCCTTACTTGATCCTCCACTGTATCTTCTGTAAAGGCTTTCAGGCCTAGGATGTGTGCCACCATAAAACTCATAATTACCAAGAGCTCCTCATAGTGTAAAACCACTACATTCATTATTAAAAACCGTAAGAATTACACAGGAATCTCTAGATAGTGTAGACCAGGGGTCAGGAACCTTTTTGGCTGAGCCATGAACGCCACATATTTTAAAATGTCATTCCGTGAGAGCCATGCAATATGATTCAAACTGGGAGAGTGCACATGCGCAGCAGAGGGCTCACATCCCTGTTGCCATGGTGATGTGTATACAGTTGATCTGCCAGGCAGCGGAAGTTTCAAACACGTCTTCAGCTTCTCTTGGGTTTCATCAACATCAGCAATTTCCCCGAGAGTCAGACAGGAGAAATACAGACTAACAGCTTGTACAATCAGCTCGCTAACTTGGAGGTTGATTTACTTTGTAGAACAAGATCCCTGCACTTTGGTGACAGGTAGCTAACTGGGCCAATCAAAGTGCGGGGATCTCGTCCTACAAAGTCACGACCTGACAGGGTGCAGAGTAGGACAATTGGGGCAGCTGTTCTTCTTAGGGGGGGGGGAGAAGGAGCGCGAGTAAGTTAGTAATGCGTGCTACAGCAGTAGCGTGCGTACTTTGAAAATGTTACTTGCGCTGCCACACTAAGCTGTGCTGCTTGGGAAGTGTAGATTAGTGAAACAGCCCCTACTGATATGTCTGTGAGCCAGATGCAGCCATCAAAAGAGCCACATCTGCCTCCCGAGCCATAGGTTCCCTACCCCTGGTGTAGTGCATAGTGTTAGTGTATTCCTGGGTACGTGCGGCATAAATCTGTGCTGTAACTCCTCCCAACCAGTTACGCCACTTGTCATGAGACTCTGCAGGGGTTTCCTAGTGAAAATCAACAGGGGGTAAAATAAAAATAAAAGTTTTGATATTTTGAATTTGTAATACTTTTTTTTTGTTTTTGTTAAAATCAAAAAATACGGCAATGCTGGCAACTTCTTATCTGATTGTTACAGCTCGACTCTTTTAAGCCTTGAAATTACCCTTATTTAAAAATATCCTACCAGGCTGAATTTCAAGTTACTTTGTTCAGGACAGTATAAATTTTAATTGCTGCAAATAAGGCATCATGTTCTTATGGAAAACAATGCAGCCACAGTTATTAGACTTAAAATTGGTGCTCAGTTTAATACCTTCCCCACCTGGAGCGAGGAGAGCCTGTCCCGGCCCGCTCTCTGCTGGGATAGCTTCTCGGGATTTGCTGGAGTCGGGACAGACATTCCCTGGGGAGGCGGCTGTGGTTGTGCTCAGGTAAAATGGTAATAAGAAGAGGAGATTTATCTCTGTTACCGACTCCTGCGAGGGAAAGCCAAGCACACAACAGAGTAGCTTGTAAAGATATGGAAGATGTCAGCTCTTCACTCATATTTTCCATTGTGTGTCAAGGATTGCACAGTGTTCACAATGCAATACGTGCAGGACAAACCAAAAACACTCACTGAACGATAAAGTGTAGAGAAACCGAGAGCCCAATATAGTGTAGTATGTTAACCACCCTGGCGTTCTATTAAGATCGCCAGGGCGGCTGCGGGAGGGTTTTTTTTTTATAAAAAAAAAATCTATTACATGCAGCCAACTGAAAGTTGGCTGCATGAAAGCCCACTAGAGGGCGCTCCTGATGCATACTTCTGATCGCCTCCGGCGACGAGCGGAGTGACGTCCTGGACGTCAGCCGACGTCCTGACGTCAGCCGCCTCCGATCCAGCCCTTAGCGCTGGCCGGAACTGATTGGTCCGGCTGCGCAGGGCTCGGGCATCTGGGGGGACCCTCTTTCGCCGCTGGACGCGACGGTTCGCCGCAGAGAGGCGGCGATCAGGTAGCACACGCGGCTGGCAAAGTGCCGGCTGCGTGTGCACCTTTTTATTTGAAGAAAATCGGCCCAGCAGGGCCTGAGCGGCACCCTCCGGCGGTAAAGGACGAGCCAAGCTCGTCCATACCGCTAAGGAGGTTAAGCATAAATGAAGTAAAGGTTATCGTGAGAAAATTATACTCACAAACATGGGTTACCACCAATGCAACCACTATATAGGCAGGTGAGGAGATTAGACCTGTCCTCACTCAGGGCTAAGAAGTCGCTCTCTGTAGATGCAAAAGGGGGTAGATCACCCCTCCACCAGGGGCGGACACGGTATAGCAGTAGGAGAACAGAGGCGCCAGCAGGATAAAAGCGGATAAAAACTTTAAAAGTTGCTGGCAGGAAGTGGTGGACTTACCTCCATAAAGCAGACACGAAAGACTGTCTGAATAGCAGCAATCACATTTATCAAATAGTACCCCAAAAAACTGCAACGCGTTTCGCAGGCCAAGCCCGCTTCATCAGGCAATAAACATGGGGACAAAACAGAATTTCGGCAATAGCAGGTGTAGCGCCTCAGTGTGGCGCTACTGTAGCGCCACACTGAGGCGCTACACCTGCTATTGCCGAAATTCTGTTTTGTTTATCTCACTTCCTGTCCAATAGAGATTTGCATATTAGTAAAAATCTCCCCTCAGCAGCACCAGTAGCAGATATGACATTCTGTACTGTAATTTTGCTGCCTTACTGAATGCAGTTGAGCAACCGGTGAACACTGTATTATCTTCTTTTTATTGCGGGTATAATGTCAGGTACCTCGCAACATTACTATAGCTCTGAGCATTCATGAATGAAGCACCCAATAAAACACAAATCCCAGTTAGAGGACTTACAGAGATAATCAGTACCGCCGCTGGCTGAGTCACAACATGCCCGGCCTGCCAGGATGGAGAAGACTCACAGCTGTGGAAGACACCGGAACAATGGACTTTCTGTCTCGAGAACGGGTGGTTTCTTGGGACACCCAATCACACTGCAGTTCAAGGTGCCCATCAGGGCTGGGCCGAGGCAGAGGCAGGAAAGGCTCCACCCTCAAGGCGCAGTGTAGGAGGGGGTGCAGGGCGGGGCCGAGGCAGAGGCGAGAGAGGCTCCAGCCTCAGGCGAGAGAGGCTCCAGCCTCAGGCGTTACTGGGCCAGAGTTAGGAGGGGGCACACAACTCACCCAGCCATCATTACCCTATTGTGTTTGAAGCAGAGAGACATAAGAAAAGGGGATACATGGCAGTGACTGCAAGCCAGATAACTAGAGATTAAGGTGTTGGGGGCCCTGGGGTGCCTCTTAGTCTAATAACAATCAGTGTGTGACGGCTGGGGTGGGAGGGATGGGAGGGGCCTCTTAGTGTAATAGCAATCAGTGTGTGACGGCTGGGGTGGGAAGGATGGAGGAGGGGCCTCTTAGTGTAATAGCAATCAGTGTGTGACGGCTGGGGTGGGAGGGATGGAGGGGCCTCTTAGTGTAATAGCAATCAGTGTGTGATGGCGGGGGTGGGAAGGATGGAGGAGGGGCCTCTTAGTGTAATAGCAATCAGTGTGTGACGGTTGGGGTGGGAGGGATGGAGGGGCATCTTAGTGTAATAGCAATCAGTGTGTGACACCTGGGTGGGAAGGATGGAGGAGGGGCCTCTTAGTGTAATAGCAATCAGTGTGTGACGGCTGGGGTGGGAGGGATGGAGGGGCATCTTAGTGTAATAGCAATCAGTGTGTGATGGCTGGGGTGGGAAGGATGGAGGAGGGGGCTCTTAGTGTAATAGCAATCAGTGTGTGACGGCTGGGGTGGGAGGGATGGAGGGGCCTCTTAGTGTAATAGCAATCAGTGTGTGATGGCTGGGGTGGGAGGGATGGAGGGGCGCACTTTGGTGTTTCAGCCTTGAGTGCTGGAGGACCTTGTCCCGTCTCTGATGCCCATACACACATCAATTTTCACATTTGGTTCCCTGCAGATTCTTTGATCCAATGGGATGGTAATTGATTCCTATGACAGCTGATCACTCCTGACGCAATGGAGAGGACAGCCATGTCACACGGCTGTCCCCAGTACAGAACGGCGGTTTCGCCGTCTAACAGTCTCCCGAGCAGCGATCAACGCTGGGAGACTGAAGGAGGGGCGGAGTTCCGCCTACCAAGCAGGAGATGCGCACACAGCCTGTGCGCGATCTCCTGCAGTAGCTGGCCCCAGGACTTGACGCCAATTGGCGTTAGGCGGTTCTGGGGCTGCCGCCGCGGCCACGCCCATTGGCATGGGGCGGTCTTAGGGTAGTTAAAGAGCTCTGTCATTTTAGCATAATCGCAGAGTTCGGAAGCATTGGCCGAATCAGAGAATGCAGAATTGTTCCACAAAAATCGGATTACCAATCACAAGATATTATTTTTCCAATTTCTGACTTTTTATTTCTTTTTGTCATTTTTTTTTGCATTCTCTGATGCAAAAAAAAAAAATGACAAAATGCTACTCAAAATTTAGAAAATCGGAAAATGGAAAATTCGCGGAAATCAGCTTTTCTGCAAAATAGGAAATGGACATTTTCCACTAACTCCAGTGACTATGCAAAATAATGTGTTGTTTTACAAACTAAAACCTCTGTTTATAAGTTAGCTGTAGGGATAGCGGTTCCTTGTTATATTTAAAAGAGCATTTGTGTACGAGTGTGCAAAGGGTTAATTGACCTTGCACCTTTAACGCCAAGCAGTGCTTGAAAGTGAATTGAGTGGGGCCCACCACTGCTTTCCCCCTAATGTATGGCTGTCATTAGATCTCCCCACCCAGGGGCTCTTCAGGGCTCAGGCTGTGGAATCTGCTAATGACATTAAAGGGGAACTTCAGACTAAACAAACATACTGTCATTAAGTTACATTAGTTATGTTAATTAAAATAAATAGGTAATATAATCTCTTACCCACCCTGTTTTAAAATAACAGACAAAGAACAGACAAATGTTTCTGATTTCATGAGGGCAGCCATCTTTTTGGTTGAAAGGAGGTGACAGGGAGCATGAGACACAGTTCCAACTGTCCTGTGTCCTGATCCTAGTTGCTAGGCAACGAGAACAACATCATCAGAAATCCCATCATGCTTTGCACAGCATCAGGGGAAAAATGCCCGGGCAGTTGTGCAGCTAAAAACGAGGCTTGGGTAAGAAAAACAAAGTTCTGATGCTGTAAAACTGTTAAAGAAACACCAAGCCTTTTCAGTGCTGCTGAGTAGATTTTGGACTTGATTCACTAAAGGGTGCTAACACAGTTAGCACGCCTAAAAGCTTTGCACGTGCAAACTAGGGTGCTAAGTAGTTTGCACGGCAAAGCTGTTACTGCTCACGTGCTATTTTAGTGTGCGTAAATGTTTGCACGCGTAAAGTTTTGCACGTACTGCTTCATTTGCTTATCACGCTACTTAGCACGCGAAGCGGGGCACGCGCAAACTTTTGCACGCATATTAGCACGTGCAAAGCCAGTTTGCACATGCTAAGTGGCTTTCCACTGGCGTGCTAACACTTAGCACGTTTTTTTGTGAATCAAGCCCTTTTAGTCTGGAGGTTCGCTTTAAGTAGCTCCTGTGGCACATTGGAAGTGCTTGTTTGTCTGTAGGAACTTGCTGAGTGGCAGTAATGTCTGGCGGTCTCCAGGGATGGGTTTTGGCTTGTGTGAATGGCGGCCTGGCCCAGCGTGGATGACTCCGCTGTTTAGCCCAGGTCTGCTCTGACCGTGAAAAGCTGCATTGTGATGCACTTGATTTATATTGTAATTTGGAGATGGGCATGAGACACCCTGCTGATAATGGTGACAGCCGGGGAGCGGGCAGACTAGCGGAGATGCGATAACCAAATGAATGAAGAAGATATAAAAACAGGTTCGGCTTCACATTTAAAACACCGCAAAAAAAGGTTACGCATATCCGATTAAAAAAAGCACAAAACTGCCATTAAAAAGCAAAAGGAAACTGATATCAGAATGAAATGCAGACTGAGCGCGGTTCTTAATGGTTTCACAATTTAGATGCGTTATTTAGGCTTACTCAATGGTAACAGTAAATTCGGGCGCCTGAGGCAAGTGGACAAATCGGGCGCCGCCATTCACTCCCATAATAAATATCGTTTAATGGGCGCCCGACAGGAAAAAAGGGCGCCGGAGAAAAATAACGTTTTATAAGCGGCGCCCGGAGACTTTTAATGTTTTATAACTGCTTCTCATGATTACACATTATTTTATGATTTATAATTTTTTAAACATTATTTTTAAACGAAAAACAGTACAATCTTTTTTAAAACATTATTTTTAAACGAAAAACAGCACAATATTTTTTCACACGTTATTAATGCTTATCACAGGGGGGTCTTAGGTTTAGGCACCACCAGGGGAGTCTTAGGTTTAGGCACCATCAGGGGAGTCTTAGGTTTAGGCACCACCAGGGGGGTCTTAGGTTTAGGCACCAACACGGGGGTCTAGGGGTTAGGGGTAGGTACAGGGAGGGTTAGTTACTATTTTTTTTAAACGTTATTATACGTTTCACTTTTTAAACGGAAGATTAACGTTTTCACAATTGCCAATTTCATGCACATTATTTAATGATTTATAACTTTATAAAACATTATTTTTAAACGAAATATAGTACATTATATTTTTAAACGTTATCCATGTTTATCGTTTAAAACCCGGCGCCCTTTTTTCCCAGCGCCCCTTTTTAACGTACGCTACTCAATACGCTGAATAGCACTTTTCATCTGTGTTGCACTGTTACTGGCACCAACCAATCAGAATGCTTTTCCTTTGGAGATGCAAATCCAATAAAGAGAAATCTGATTGGTGTTTATGGATTAGTGCTGTACTTTTTCAAGTAGAGCCCTTTTCCACTAGGAAGCAATTCTGCAATTTCCACTCACCGCAATTGCTCAGCGAAGCCGTCCAGAACAGAGTGTGATTGTACGAAAAATTGCACACGCCACTAATTGCGATTTGGGCAAAAATAAAAAGGCGGCAATGGAAAATGTGCACCACGATTTACGTGGTCACTTTAAACATTCATTCAAGGTTATTTTGGGTGCCTTTTGCATTCAGTGTCTATTTAGAGGAAACCTGAGGTGAGTAAAAGAAAAAATGTATACATACCTGGGGCTTCCTTCAGCTCCCTTGGAACTGATTGCTCCCTCACAGCCTTCCCATGCTGCCCTAATCATCCACTAGGCGGCCCGGTAATTCCTCTAGTCAGGGAATACTGGGCATGCGTGTGTGCCCCATTGCCCTGCCATCGCCGGGAGAGTTCTGTGCCTGCGCTGTACCACTGCACAGCATGATGGGGAAGCATGCATGACTGGACTGAACTGGTGGAATTACTGGGCAGCCTGTCTCTTCCACCTGTACCCAAACGCTGCAGCCAATACAACTCCATCCCAGATGATAACTGCAGTCAGCCATATAGTTGCTACTGTTACCCAGCTATACGTGCGCCACAACCGTTCTGAACACCGGTGCCAACTGTCACAATAGCTGTAGTTCAGCTGTATAATAGCCAAACCACGGCACCGGCTGTGATCTCTGCCGCAGCTGATCCGGAGACTGACTCTATGATAGCTGAGCCCTGACGCCTGGTGCCACCCCCAGTGCATGATAGCCAGAGCTGTGATCCCCGCCGCAGCTGATCCGGAGACTGACTCTATCATAGCTGAGCCCTGACGCCTGGTGCCACCCCCAGTGCATGATAGCCAGAGCTGTGATCCCCACCGCAGCTGATCCGGAGACTGACTCTATCATAGCTGAGCCCTGACGCCTGGTGCCACCCCCAGTGCATGATAGCCAGAGCTGTGCTGTGTGATAGCCGGACTCTGCTGCCTCCGGCGTGCACATTTATAGAGGACCTGAACTCAAAACTTCCTCTCTGCTCTAAATTATAAGACAACACCATAAATTCCTTTACAGAAAAAAACATTTATTTGTTACAGCCGCTACAAATCCTGCAATAAATTTGCTCTGCTGAGGCAGCCAGCTGACACAGTTGAGAGATCAAATTACAGTTGTGATTAGTCACAACTGATTAGTCACATGAGGGGGAATTAGACAGACTAAATCAGGCATGGGCAAGCTTGACCTTCCAGCTGTTAAGGAACTACAAATCGCACAATGCATTTGCCTTTATGAGTCATGACTGTGGTTGTCAGACTCCTGCAATCCATTGTGGGACTTACAATGCAATAACATTTCTATAGCGCTTTTCTCCAATAGGACTCAAAGCGCTTAGGCTCTCTTAGATTCAGTAATTGGTAGTAGGATGAAGTATTCACACAACAAAAGTTATATTTCTGCAAATGCCAAACTGAACAGGTGGGTTTTCAGTCTGGATTTAAACACGTCCAGGGAGGGAGCTGTCCTGATCTGCTGAGGTAAGGAGTTCCATAATGTAGGGGCAGCATGACAGAAGGCTCTGGGACCAAAAGTTTCCAAGTGGACTCTGGGTATGACTAGATTATTAGAACCTGTGGATCTGAGAATGCAGGGATTACTATGCAGCTGTAACATATCTTTCATGTATCCAGGGCCTAGATTATTCAGTGATTTAAATGTCAGTAGGCCGATCTTGAATAGGACCCTCCATTCTATAGGTAGCCAGTGAAGGGAGTGCAGGACTGGCGTCCTGCCAATGGCAACTACAGTGTCAGAGGTACAAGAAGGGGATGGGGAGCAGCTTTTTACTGATTACCCCCAAGCACTCTATACATAGCAATCCCTGCCAATGGCAACTACAGTGTCAGAGGTGCAAGAAGGGGATGGGGAGCAGTGTGTTACTGATTACTCCCAAGCACTCTATACATAGCAATCTCTGCCAATGGCAACTACAGTGTCAGAGGTACAAGAAGGGGATGGGGAGCAGCTTGTTACTGATTACCCCCAAGCACTCTATACATAGCAATCCCTGCCAATGGCAACTACAGTGTCAGAGGTGCAAGAAGGGGATGGGGAGTAGCTTGTTACTGATTACCCCCAAGCACTCTATACATAGCAATCCCTGCCAAAGGCAGCTACAGTGTCAGAGGTGCAAGAAGGGGATGGGGAGCAGCTTGTTACTGATTACCCCCAAGCACTCTATACATAGCAATCCCTGCCAATGGCAACTACAGTGTCAGAGGTGCAAGAAGGGGATGGGGAGCAGCTTGTTACTGATTACCCCTAAGCACTCTATACATAGCAATCCCTGCCAATGGCAACTACAGTGTCAGAGGTGCAAGAAGAGGATGGGAGGAGCTTGTTACTGATTACTCCCAAGCACTCTATACATAGCAATCTCTGCCAATGGCAACTACAGTGTCAGAGGTACAAGAAGGGGATGGGGAGCAGCTTGTTACTGATTACCCCCAAGCACTCTATACATAGCAATCCCTGCCAATGGCAACTACAGTGTCAGAGGTGCAAGAAGGGGATGGGGAGTAGCTTGTTACTGATTACCCCCAAGCACTCTATACATAGCAATCCCTGCCAATGGCAACCACAGTGTCAGAGGTGCAAGAAGAGGATGGGGAACAGCTTGTTACTGATTACCCCCAAGCACTCTATACATAGCAATCCCTGCCAATGGCAACTACAGTGTCAGAGGTGCAAGAAGGGGATGGGGAGCAGCTTGTTACTGATTACCCCCAAGCACTCTATACATAGCAATCCCTGCCAATGGCAACCACAGTGTCAGAGGTGCAAGAAGAGGATGGGGAACAGCTTGTTACTGATTACCCCCAAGCACTCTATACATAGCAATCCCTGCCAATGGCAACTACAGTGTCAGAGGTGCAAGAAGGGGATGGGGAGCAGCTTGTTACTGATTACACCCCAAGCACTCTATACATAGCAATCCCTGCCAATGGCAACTACAGTGTCAGAGGTGCAAGAAGGGGATGGGGAGCAGCTTGTTACTGATTACCCCCCAAGCACTCTATACATAGCAATCCCTGCCAATGGCAGCTACAGTGTCAGAGGTACAAGAAGGGGATGGGGAGCAGCTTGTTACTGATTACCCCCAAGCACTCTATACATAGCAATCCCTGCCAATGGCAACTACAGTGTCAGAGGTACAAGAAGGGGAAGGGGAGCAGCTTGTTACTGATTACCCCCAAGCACTCTATACATAGCAATCCCTGCCAATGGCAGCTACAGTGTCAGAGGTGCAAGAAGGGGATGGGGAGCAGCTTGTTACTGATTACCCCCAAGCACTCTATACATAGCAATCCCTGCCAATGGCAACTACAGTGTCAGAGGTGCAAGAAGGGGATGGGGAGCAGTGTGTTACTGATTACTCCCAAGCACTCTATACATAGCAATCTCTGCCAATGGCAACTACAGTGTCAGAGGTACAAGAAGGGGATGGGGAGCAGCTTGTTACTGATTACCCCCAAGCACTCTATACATAGCAATCTCTGCCAATGGCAACTACAGTGTCAGAGGTACAAGAAGGGGGTGGGGAGCTGCTTGTTACTGATTACCCCCAAGCACTCTATACATAGCAATCCCTGCCAATGGCAACTACAGTGTCAGAGGTGCAAGAGGGGGATGGGGAGCAGCTTGTTACTGATTACCCCCAAGCACTCTATACATAGCAATCTCTGCCAATGGCAACTACAGTGTCAGAGGTACAAGAAGGGAATGGGGAACAGCTTGTTACTGATTACCCCCAAGCACTCTATACATAGCAATCTCTGCCAATGGCAACTACAGTGTCAGAGGTACAAGAAGGGGGTGGGGAGCAGCTTGTTACTGATTACCCCCAAGCACTCTATACATAGCAATCCCTGCCAATGGCAACTACAGTGTCAGAGGTACAAGAAGGGGGTGGGGAGCAGCTTGTTACTGATTACCCCCAAGCACTCTATACATAGCAATCCCTGCCAATGGCAACTACAGTGTCAGAGGTACAAGAAGGGAATGGGGAGCAGCTTGTTACTGATTACCCCCAAGCACTCTATACATAGCAATCCCTGCCAATGGCAGCTACAGTGTCAGAGGTACAAGAAGGGGATGGGGAGCAGCTTGTTACTGATTACCCCCAAGCACTCTATACATAGCAATCCCTGCCAATGGCAACTACAGTGTCAGAGGTACAAGAAGGGGATGGGGAGCAGCTTGTTACTGATTACCCCCAAGCACTCTATACATAGCAATCCCTGCCAATGGCAACTACAGTGTCAGAGGTGCAAGAAGGAGGTAGGGAGCAGCTTGTTACTGATTACCCCCAAGCACTCTATACATAGCAATCCCTGCCAATGGCAACTACAGTGTCAGAGGTACAAGAAGGGGGTGGGGAGCAGCTTGTTACTGATTATACCCCAAGCACTCTATACATAGCAATCCCTGCCAATGGCAACTACAGTGTCAGAGGTGCAAGAAGGGGCCGGGGAGCAGCTTGTTACTGATTACCCCCAAGCACTCTATACATAGCAATCCCTGCCAATGGCAACTACAGTGTCAGAGGTGCAAGAAGGGGGTAGGGAGCAGCTTGTTACTGATTACCTCCAAGCACTCTATACATAGCAATCCCTGCCAATGGCAACTACAGTGTCAGAGGTGCAAGAAGGGGATGGGGAACAGCTTGTTACTGATTACCCCCAAGCACTCTATACATAGCAATCCCTGCCAATGGCAACTACAGTGTCAGAGGTACAAGAAGGGGGTGGGGAGCAGCTTGTTACTGATTACACCCCAAGCACTCTATACATAGCAATCCCTGCCAATGGCAACTACAATGTCAGAGGTGCAAGAAGGGGATGGGGAGCAGCTTGTTACTGATTACCCCCAAGCACTCTATACATAGCAATCCCTGCCAATGGCAACTACAGTGTCAGAGGTGCAAGAAGGGGGCAGGGAGCAGCTTGTTACTGATTACCCCCAAGCACTCTATACATAGCAATCCCTGGCAATGGCAACTACAATGTCAGAGGTGCAAGAAGGGGATGGGGAGCAGCTTGTTACTGATTACCCCCAAGCACTCTATACATAGCAATCCCTGCCAATGGCAACCACAGTGTCAGAGGTGCAAGAAGGGGATGGGGAGCAGCTTGTTACTGATTACCCCCAAGCACTCTATACATAGCAATCCCTGCCAATGGCAACTACAGTGTCAGAGGTACAAGAAGGGGATGGGGGGCAGCTTGTTACTGATTACCCCCAAGCACTCTATACATAGCAATCCCTGACAATGGCAACTACAGTGTCAGAGGTACAAGAAGGGGATGAGGAGCAGCTTGTTAATGATTACCACTATTCAAAGTATCTATAGAAGTGATTATTATGAGCACAGGGCCAGTAGAGAGCTAATACTGCAGTTGAGGGATGGTCCTTAGGGGCCCCTCTGGCCCAAGGGCCCCCGATGCGGTCGCTGCCTCTGCACCCCCTATTGCTACACCCCTGACTGCAGCGACATCCATGCGTACCGGCACCCTTGCTACGCTCACCGTCTGCCTGTACAGATTCCTGCTTCTCATTAGCTCCTTTCTTGGGAAAACGTCCCGTGTGTTACTCATCTGATCTCCGGCAATTAAAGAGCCTATTTCATTGCATTATAAGCACCAGTAATTTAACTTGCTGTTGTTTTACCCTAATCTCCCCTCTAATCCCTTAATGAGAGTATCACGGTTTACTGTACAGAGACGGCTCTGTGGAGAGAGCGATCAGATCGTCTCTCAAACATTAACGCTTTTATTTTGGCTGGAGGAGTTTCCTGCCGTAATCCCGCCCCATCCTGCAGACATAAACCGCCTGGCTTGGGTGGGAGAAATTATGTGGGATCTTGTACATTTAACTTCTTCACGGCTGTATGTGATTTTATCCTTTCAGAGCTCTGGTTGCTACTGTAGGCTGGCTTGGCTGTCGGTGTGCAGCTAGAAATCATTGGGCCCCATAGGAAAGCAAAATGGAACATGATGAGAAAGGGTGATGCAGTTATAAAGACAGGGATGCCTGGAAGCTTCCGATCACCGATGGAGCACGGTGAGATAAGTCACCTCTATGCTTCACTGCAGACACTCTTCTCATGTTGTCAAACCCATGTGAAAAATGAGATTTTCCACATGGATAGGGCGTCTAGTGGACCAAGGCAGGGGATGTCCTGGTCTCCTGGGCAAGGCTGGACTTTCAATAAGGCACTGTAGGCGCATGCCTAAAGGCGCCTGATGATGGAGAGCTGGCTCACTCCTGTCCCTGAGCGCCTCCCTCCTTCCCTATGCAGAGTCTCGAGCGGGGCATAAATGGTATGTTACTCTGACTACCTAATATAGTGTTGGGCGAACAGTGTTCGCCACTGTTCGGGTTCTGCAGAACATCACCCTGTTCGGGTGATGTTCGAGTTCGGCCGAACACCTGACGGTGCTCGGCCAAACCGTTCGGCCATATGGCCGAACTAAGAGCGCATGGCCGAACGTTCCCCGAACGTTCGGCTAGCGCTGTGATTGGCCGAACGGGTCACGTGGTTCGGACCCGAACGCGCTCTGATTGGCCGAACGGTCACGTGGTTCGGGTAAATAAATACCCGAACCACGTCATATCTCCGCCATTTGTCTGTGGGTTTAGCTTTGGGTAGGCAGGCAGGGTAGTTCGCGCTCCAGCCACGCTAGCCAGGGTCCCCCCTGTCATTGTGTCACTGCTGGGAACAGTAGTACACCGCTTGCTCAGCCACACTATATAGCATTCTGTTTACTGCCACTCTGTGTACCTCGCTCAGCCACACTATATAGCATTCTGTTTACTGCCACTCTGTGTCTGCTGGGAATAGTAGTACACCGCTTGCTCAGCCACACTATATAGCATTCTGTTTACTGCCACTCTGTGTACCTCGCTCAGCCACACTATATAGCATTCTGTTTACTGCCACTCTGTGTCTGCTGGGAATAGTGGTACACCGCTCGCTCAGCCACACTATATAGCATTCTGTTCACTGTTCTGTGTCTGCTTGGAATAGTGGTACACCGCTCGCTCAGCCACACTATATAGCATTCTGTTTACTGTTCTGTGTCTGCTGGGAATAGTGGTACACCGCTCGCTCAGCCACACTATATAGCATTCTGTTTACTGTTCTGTGTCTGCTGGGAATAGTGGTACACCGCTCGCTCAGCCACACTATATAGCATTCTGTGCACTGTTCTGTGTCTGCTGGGAATAGTGGTACACCGCTCGCTCAGCCACACTATATAGCATTCTGTTCACTGTTCTGTGTCTGCTGGGAATAGTGGTACACCGCTCGCTCAGCCACACTATATAGCATTCTGTTTACTGTTCTGTGTCTGCTGGGAATAGTGGTACACCGCTCGCTCATCCACACTATATAGCATTCTGTTCACTGTTCTGTGTCTGCTGGGAATAGTGGTACACCGCCCGCTCAGCCACACTATATAGCATTCTGTTCACTGTTCTGTGTCTGCTGGGAATAGTGGTACACCGCTCGCTCAGCCACACTATATAGCATTCTGTTCACTGTTCTGTGTCTGCTGGGAACAGTAGTACACCGCTCGCTCAGCCAGAGTATATAGCATTGTGTTTACTGCCACTCTGTGTACACCGCTCAGCCAGACTATATACCATTGTTTACTGACACTCTGTGTACACCGCTCAGCCAGACTATATACCATTGTTTACTGACACTCTGTGTACACCGCTCAGCCAGACTATATACCATTGTTTACTGCCACTCTGATTCTGCTGGGAACAGTAGTACACCGCTCGCTCAGCCAGACTATATAGCATTGTGTTTACTGCCACTCTGTGTACACCGCTCAGCCAGACTATATACCATTGTTTACTGACACTCTGTGTACACCGCTCAGCCAGACTATATACCATTGTTTACTGAAACTCTGTGTACACCGCTCAGCCAGACTATATACCATTGTTTACTGCCACTCTGATTCTGCTGGGAACAGTAGTACACCGCTCGCTCAGCCAGACTATATACCATTGTTTACTGACACTATATAGCAGACTATATAGCATTGTGTGTACACCGCTCAGCCAGACTATATACCATTGTTTACTGACACTCTGTGTACACCGCTCAGCCAGACTATATACCATTGTTTACTGCCACTCTGATTCTGCTGGGAACAGTAGTACACCGCTCGCTCAGCCAGACTATATACCATTGTTTACTGACACTCTGTGTACACCGCTCAGCCAGACTATATACCATTGTTTACTGCCACTCTGATTCTGCTGGGAACAGTAGTACACCGCTCGCTCAGCCAGACTATATACCATTGTTTACTGACACTATATAGCAGACTATATAGCATTGTGTGTACACCGCTCAGCCAGACTATATACCATTGTTTACTGACACTCTGTGTACACCGCTCAGCCAGACTATATACCATTGTTTACTGCCACTCTGATTCTGCTGGGAACAGTAGTACACCGCTCGCTCAGCCAGACTATATACCATTGTTTACTGACACTCTGTGTACACCGCTCAGCCAGACTATATACCATTGTTTACTGCCACTCTGATTCTGCTGGGAACAGTAGTACACCGCTCGCTCAGCCAGACTATATACCATTGTTTACTGACACTCTGTGTACACCGCTCAGCCAGACTATATACCATTGTTTACTGCCACTCTGATTCTGCTGGGAACAGTAGTACACCGCTCGCTCAGCCAGACTATATAGCATTGTGTTTACTGCCACTCTGTGTACACCGCTCAGCCACACTATATAGCATTGCGTACTCTGCCAGTCAGTGTGTATATTGCTGGGATCAGTAATACTCCACTCACCGTCAACCACTATATGAGCTCAACATGAGTTCCCCAGAGACCTCCGCTGTGAGCAGCACTCCCAACAACAGCAACAGCCAACGCCCCACGCAAGCTATAACATCCACCCCAGCAGCCAGTGGTCAGCAGCAGCCCTCCCCGGAGGAGAACGTTGTGTCCATCAGTCCGTCGCCAGAGCGATTAATGAGGGCTGCCATTGAGGAGATGATGGGGCCTGATGTGGAGGAGGAGGTCTGGCTCAGGCCAGCATCCCAAGTTAATGTTGAGGACGATGAGGGGTCTGTGTCTGGGGATGTTGGGGTGGCAGAGGTGGTGGGTGGGTCAGACTCAGGAGAAGAGTTGTATGATGAGGATGATGATCGGGACCATCTGTATGTGCCTCAGAGTCCGACCCCGGAAAACATGTTGTATCGTGTGTTTAGGTACTAAAATCTGCGTTCCCTCCCAGTAGTGTTGGGCGAACAGTGTTTGCCACTGTTCGGGTTCTGCAGAACATCACCCTGTTCGGGGTGACTATATAGCAGACTATATAGCATTGTGTTTAATGCCACTCTGTGTACACGGCTCAGCCACACTATATAGCATTGTGTTTACTTCCACTCTGTGTCTGCTGGGAACAGTAGTACACCGCTCACCCGCCACTGTATAGCATTGTGCTCTGTGTCACTGCTGACAATAGTGGTACACCGCTCACCCACCACTGTATAGCATTTCTGTACTGCCACTGTACTGCTGCCAGTCAGCGTGTACTTTAAGGATAAGTGAAATGAGGAAGAAATCCGGTGAAAGAGGGAGGGGCAAGGGAAGAGGTGTTTCCCCTGACGGTTCACGTACAGGCCACAGGGGAGCACCCAAGAAAACCCACTCAATACTGCCCATGTTGTCCAGGACAACAACCCTCACAGATCCAAAAGAACAGGACCAGATAATTACTTGGATGACCTCTCAAGCGTCCAGCAGTGGGTTAAGCAGCACCAGCACATCACGCACGAGGTCCGAGTCCTCAGCCAGTTAAAGTCTGGGCTTTCTTTGAAGACTGCACTGAGGATGTTACCATGGCGATTTGCAAGGTGTGCAAGACCCGCCTGAGCAGGGGGAAAAGTATTAACAACCTCTCCACCACCAGCATGAGCCGCCACATTCTATCCAAACATCCCACTCTGTGGGCAAACGCGGCAGGACAGGGTACCACCAGCAACACTGCCTCCCTTGGGTTCACCAGACTCACCACCAGACCCGCCTCAGCAGCAGCAGTAGCCCAGCCATTGCGTGGTTCACAACATTCACAAACATCAGACGATGCTGACACTGTCACTTTCCGGACTAGTGCTCTTGAGGTCTCCCAGTGTTCATCAAACACAACAACCAACAGCCCTTCGGTGTGCAGCGCTACGGTTGAGTTGTCTGTCTCTGAGATGTTTGAGCACAAGAGGAAATTGCCAGCAAATGACCCCCGGGCCGTGGCAGTAACAGCCAGCCAGCATAGCCAAGCTTCTGGCCTGCGAAATGCTGCCATATCGAGTGGTGGAGACAAACAGCTTCAAGGGCATGATGTCAGTGGCCATCCCACGTTACGTTGTTCCCAGCCGCTACCACTTTGCGCGCTCTGCAGTGCCTGAGTTGCATGAGCACGTGGTCAGCTAAATAACCCGAAGCTTGAAGAATGCCGTTGCCTGCAAGGTTCACCTCACCACTGACACCTGGACGAGTGCGTTCGGCCAGGGTCGATACATCTCCCTTACCGCGCACTGGGTGAACCTTGTGGAGCCTGGCAGCGATTCCTCACCTGCTACGGCGCGGGTGTTGCCCACGCCGCAAACAGCTGGATAACAACAGCAGCACCTACCTCTCTGACTCCTTCTCCTCCAACGCATCTCAAAGCTGTACCTCATCCGGAAATGCTAACCCAGCACCAGCAGCAGTAGGATCGTGGAAGCAGTGCAGCACAGCTGTTGGCATGCGTCAGCAAGCGTTGCTGAAGCTGATCTGCCTTGGGGATAAGCAGCACACAGGGGAGGAAATTTGGAGGGGAATAAAGGAACAGACGGATTTGTGGCTGGCACCGCTGGACCTGAAACCGGGCATGAAGCTAGACACCTGGCACGAACTGGCAATGTACGCAATAGAGGTGCTGGCTTGCCCGGCAGCCAGCGTTATGTCGGAACGCTGTTTCAGTGCTGCCGGAGGCATCATCACAGATCGGCGTATCCGCCTCTCCACAGAAAATGCAGACCGTCTGACTCAAATTAAAATGAATCAATCCTGGATTGGAAACGACTACGCAACACTCCTGGACCCCAACCAAGTAACATGACCGATGAACATCTGGGATGGTTTAGCGTTTCCGGTCCCTGTTTATTGAACCTCTCATCTGTATTACATTTATGACTGCATGGCGGCAAAAAGCATTGCTGCTATATCCGCACGCTTTTTGTCCTCATGCAAGGCCTGGGTTGTTGTGTCTCACAAAGCGTGGCCTTCTCCTCCTGCGCCTCCTCCTGTTCCATCACGTGTGCTGCTGCTGCTGCTGCTGCTGCTGGGTTACCGTTGCCGCGTGGTCCCTGTTTATGGAACCTCTTATCTTTATTACATTTATGACTACATGGCGGTACAAAGCATGCTATCCGCACGCTTTTTGTCCTCATGCAAGGCCTGGGTTGTTGTGTCTCACAAAGCGTGGCCTTCTCCTCCTGCGCCTCCTCCTGTTCCATCACGTGTGCTGCTGCTGCTGCTGCTGCTGCTGGGTTAGCGTTGCCGGTCCCTGTTTATGGAACCTCTTATCTTTATTACATTTATGACTACATGGCGGTACAAAGCATGCTATCCGCACGCTTTTTGTCCTCATGCAAGGCCTGGGTTGTTGTGTCTCACAAAGCGTGGCCTTCTCCTCCTGCGCCTCCTCCTGTTCCATCACGTGTGCTGCTGCTGCTGCTGCTGCTGGGTTAGCGTTGCCGCGTGGTCCCTGTTTATTGAACCTCTTATCTTTATTACATTTATGACTACATGGCGGTACAAAGCATGCTCTCCGCACGCTTTTTGTCCTCATGCAAGGCCTGGGTTGTTGTGTCTCACAAAGCGTGGCCTTCTCCTCCTGCGCCTCCTCCTGTTCCATCACGTGTGCTGCTGCTGGGTTAGCGTTGCCGCGTGGTCCCTGTTTATTGAACCACTTATCTTTATTACATTTATGACTGCATGGTGGTACAAAGCATGCTATCCGCACGCTTCTTGTCCTCATGCAAGGCCTGGGTTGTTGTGTCTCAAAGCGTGGCCTTCTCCTCCTGCGCCACCCTCCTCCTGTTCCATCACGTGTGCTGCTGCTGGGTTAGCATTACCGGTCCCTTTTCCTGGAACCTCTTATATGTATTACATTTATGACTGCATGCCGACAAAAAGCATGTTACCTGTGCAAAGAAAACAGACATTTCCCGCATTTAAAAGACAGTTTTCCCTTTGAAACTTTAAAATCGATTTTCTCAAAAACTATAAGCTCTTTTTGCTAAATTTTTTTTTCCTCTTGTACCCACTCCCAAGGTGCACATACCCTGTAAATTTGGGGTATGTAGCATGTAAGGAGGCTTTACAAAGCACAAAAGTTCGGGTCCCCATTGACTTCCATTATGTTCGGAGTTCGGGTCGAACACCCGAACATCGCGGACATGTTCGGCCTGTTCGGCCCGAACCCGAACATCTAGATGTTCGCCCAACACTATAATGGACATCTGTGGCTACCTACACTGGGAAGGGGAAGTAGCAAAGAGGTGACAGCTAGGCCAGCCAGCACACTTGTGTTGCAGTTCAGCGGGGAGTTGTGGGTTCGAGGATGATGAAGTCTGGGGTGCCAGAACATCTGTGCCTGTAGGCTCCTGTGAAGTAAATCCAGGCCTGCATGCATGGAGGGCGGAGTCTAGGGTGCCAGGACATCTGTGCCTATAGGCTCCTGTGATGTAAATCCAGGCCTTCATGCATGGAGGGCGGAGTCTAGGGTGCCAGGACATCTGTGCCTATAGGCTCCTGTGATGTAAATCCAGGCCTTCATGCATGGAGGGCGGAGTCTAGGGTGCCAGAACATCTGTGCCTATAGGCTCCTGTGATGTAAATCCAGACCTGCCCCTGGACCCTCCATTCATGTGAAAACCGCTTGTTCTGCCACCTTAGTGTGGCCTCCGGGGACCAGGGAATCTCCAGGGCCCACTTTGTTGACAGCACTATGGGCCGAAAATTCTTGTTTTAGAAGCCAATTTTCACTTGTATTTGCTGAAAATTCTTGTTCCCAAAGTCTGTTTTTGCATCGGCAGAATGGACAGAACGTGGTACTCAAAACAGTCTCATTTCCATTTTTCGGGATTTTACTTGAAAAGGCCGAATTCTGATGCGAAAATCGGAACTGTTCCGATTCCGAGAGATCAATCTGCAACAAAATCATGCACCTGAAAGAGAAGAACATAGAAACTGTCCATTGCAGTTTGCTTCTTCATGCAGATTGAGATTTTAGCCACTTTGGTTTATACCGGCTTCCTATGCGTCTGCCGATTGTATTATGCATGTGACATTTTATAGTTTAACCACCACCATTAGGTTGAGTTTCATGTTGGTGGTTTGAGCCAGAGGTAGAACCTCTAAGGGTTTTGGTAGTGGGACCTAAAAGAACCTGACTACTCTCCCACCGAAAAGGCACTGCAAAGAACCAAATCGTACTTTGCTTCTCCACTGGACAATGACTATTTATGGATGGATCGGGTGACAACTGAATGTCCTCCAGGTGTGCTTGACCTTTGCCAGACTTTCCATTGTTTTCTGTGGGAAACCACAGCTAGTGAGGTGGCATGTTTCCTGAGCAATTGCAGTTCTGTTCCTGTAGGGAAGACCATTGCAGAAAGGCCGTAGCTGTTCTCTAACCTTCCAGGCATCTACCCAAGGAAACCAAACACCACTCAGCCAAACACAAAGGAGAATGGACATGGAGAATGGTCCGTGCAGACAGAATTTGGATCATTTATTATTACTATTTAGTGTTTTATATAGCGCTGATATTTTTCACAATGCTTTGCAGAGTATTTGGTTTTGTTACAATCTAAATCGTACCATAGTCCATCATCGTCTAGAGCAACTTGTTTAGGAGGAAGCCAATTAACATATCTGTATGTTTTTGGGATGTGGGAGGAAACCAGAGTACCCGGAGGAAACCCACACAGACACGGGAGAACTTACAAACTCCGTGCATATAGTGTCCTGGCTGAGATATGGACCAGGGACCCAGCACTGCAAGGCGAGGGCGCTAACCACTATACCACCGTGCTGCCCTAAGTAAACGATTATAACATAAGTCTGCAATAGCCTTATATGTTCTATACTTGGCTTAAAACTAATTTGAAGCCAATTAAGGCAATTGAGGTTTGTAATATTCTGTGATACACACCTTGCACTCAAGTAATCTAATACAGGTGAAACCTGAAAAATCTGAATATCGTGCAAAAGTCCATTTATTTCAGTCATTCAACTTAAAAAGTGGAACTAATATATGAAATAGACTCATTACATGCAAAGCGAGATATTTCAAGCATTTATTTGTATTACCGTATATTGTTATAATGTTGATGGATTATGGCTTACAGCTTATGAGAACTCCCAAATCAGAATCTCAGCCCATTAGAATATTGTGAAAATGTTCCATATTCTCGGCTCAAAGTGTCCGACTCTAATCAGCTAATTCATTCAAAACACCTGCAAAGGGTTCCTATTTCATAGATTAGTTTCACCTTCTAAGTTGAATTATTAAAATAAATGGACTTTTGCATGATATCCTAATTTTTCCAAGTTTCACCTGTAAGTCAGGTTAATAAAAAACTCCATCAGCATTCAAAATGAGAAAAAAAAATGTCCTTGAAGCAAATAAAGGGATATACACATGTATATCTTTCAAGTCTAAAGAGCATAAAAGTAATCCACAGATCTATTTTCAAGAGACTCTTCTAAACATCAGTTCCACAATCTCCCGGCATGTATGTCAGTGAACACTTTAATGTAAGCGGTATTCAGCGAAATTGTATTTATATACTATAAAGTAATTTATACCATTAGTGATGATTCCAATCTGCTAATTATTACAATTATGTAAAATTTTGCATACATTTTTGCAATTACGGCCAAAAATAATTACGATTTGGATATACAATTGATTTTGTGTAATTCATTTGTAATTTAACATACTTTTCACATGATTTTAGCATCATTTCATGCCGACTTTAGTGGTTAATAGCAAAGCTATCATCACCAAAATTACTGCGAAATGTTAAGGGGAATAGTGGAAACAAGGCAAAAAAAAAAAAAAAGAATGGGTACTTATCCGTTAGCCGGGCGCATCCGGCAGGTGGCGCTAATTACTATTCCCCCTCCAGGCCGACATGGATAGTAAGGAAAGATGTAACTCTGGTGGAGTTTTGTCGCCACCTGCCGGATGCGCCCGGCTAACGGATAAGTACCAAAGAATGTTTCAAAAAAGACGTATTTTTTGAGAAAATCAATTTTAAATATGCCCCCAAAATTTTTTTTTTAAACTCAGAAAAATTAGTTTAAAAAAAACATTTTTCCTTTGCATTTTAAAGTTGATTTTCTCAAAAACAATAGGGTCTTTTTGAAAACTTATTTTTTTGACTTGCTCCCACTATTCCTCTTACCACGAGCAAATTTGGGGACCATAGTTTGTATGGAGGCTTTGCTAATAACGGCTAAATCAGCACAAAATTATGCAAAAATTACAGGACATTGCAAAATGATGGTTCCTAATTCCGTTTACAAACAAAATTCATTACTAATTTTCCTGAAATTTCTCATTACGACATCGTAATTCGACATACGATGGGAGATTATGATTATGCGAAATGTATGCTCATATTTACCACCATGCTAGAGAAACAGGTTCTTCCAAGCAGGGACGGATCAAGACCAAGTTGCGCCTGGGGCAAGGTCAGGTTTTGGCACCTAAAGGTCAGGTTTTGGCGCCTAAACTGCCATTCATTTTGCCGCCTTTTTAAGAATTCAACAAACTGCGCCTGGGGCAAGAGACCCGCTTGCCCCCCCCTAGATCCGTCCCTGCTTCCAAGACTAGACAATGCCATGCTACAGTGCAGCAGATCTGATGGAACGCTGGTTTGAGAGGATATGTAAGGGGGATGGAGGCACCCAAGTTACAATAAAACTTGGTGAAACCCAACAGAATAAGTAATGAAGACATGACTTATCTCAAAGGATGAAACTAATAGTAGTAAAAAAGACAAGAGTGTTTTCTTTGGCAAAGCGTTTCCTGGGCTCACAACTCTTTCAGTGTGCCCCCTCCACACCAAGAAATATTCTTCAATAGCAGCTGAATGATAAAAGACCCCCAGCATATAAAAGCAGTTTGCCTCTTCAATGCCCATTCTCAGAACATTGTTCAGCATTATCCGCGAAGCTTCTTCAAAAACCTGTCACGTTGCCATCCCATTGGTCAACACAATCTGACAGGAAACCATCATAACGTGGATATATGGCTGAGAGAGCTCACCGTCAGGCTAACATTCCGCCTCCAACTTCCTGTAGACATGGCCACACCCACTGCTATTTATTATTATTTAGTATTTATATAGCGCCAACATCTTAAGCAGCGCTGTACAGAGTATTTATTGTCTTGTCACTTAACTTTGCCTCAGAAGGGCTCACAATCTAATCCCTACCATAGTCACAGTGGCTGAATAGAGTACTGGTTAAGGGCACTGCCTTTGACATGGGAGACCAGGGTTCGAATCCTGGTTAGGGTCAATACCTATTCAGTAAGGAGTTCAAGGCAAGACTCCCTAACACTGCAGGGTGGCCTCTTGAGCGTGTCCCTGTGGCTGCAGCTCTTGAGCGCTTTGAGTCTGACAGGAGAAAAACGCTATATAAATGTTCAGAATATTATATGTCTATTTATGTAGTGTATGTATCGTAGTCTAGGGTCAATGTAGGTAGAAGCCAATTAACTTATCTGTATGCTTTTTGGATGTATGAGGAAACCGGAGTGCCCGGAGGAAACCCACACAGACATGGGGAGAACATACAAACTTCTTGCAGATGTTGAGCTGGCTGGGATTTGAACCGTGACCCAGCGTTGCAAGGCGAGAGCGCTAACCACTATGCCACCGTGCTGACCTAGTTCGTCTTTGGTCATCACTGAAAGCGCATTGGTCCTGCAGGCTATGCCAACTGAGCGAATGTGGTGTGGAAGCACCAGGGTCCCCCAGGGTAGTCCAGCAACCCTGTCAAGAACCGTGAAAACAGATATGATCTGAGCTTGACCACAATTGCGTAGCAATTTTTTTTATTGTACAAAGTACAAGATACAGACAAGTGCGATGTTTCCGGCGGTAGCCCTTTGGTGATTACTAAAACTTAGCCAATAGAATGACTTTCCCCCTGATGGCTTGCTGAGTAAGGCAAGCCATTGCATGAAATTGCAGTAACCAGTTAGAAATCATCTTTAAATCTTTTGAACCTGATAAATGATGGCCGATGACTGGTTGCCCTAATTTACCGTACTTTGCTTTGTAACCCAACCCCGTTGTGCAATGTCCAGGCTACTGCAGTGTTGAAGGAACAGGTTGTGTGGAACAAGTTCTATGGAAGCCACACAAATGTTATTCACATGATGTGACAAGAACAGACTGGTTGTGTCCTATAGTGCGGAAAGCCACTTAGAAACAATAAAACAGTGAATAACTGGACTTCCTGTGCTTGTTGAAGTGACTCTCGAGGGTTTGACATGGAGAAGCAGCTTGTAATAAGCAGTAATGGCCACTCCAGACGGGAACAAGAGTTTGCAGTTTATTTTAAAAGGTCAGTTAGTAAGTAGACAAAGCTCAGAGACTTACAGCTGTTGGTTGTGAAATACACAATAGACCACAAGAGACCAATATAACTATTCAGCATCCATTTTTTTATTGTATATGATAGAAAATTTGTCTTGAGTAGACAGATCAACATCTGTACTTTTTGCAATAAATAAAGTATTTAAGACACCTAGCGTTAGGCCCCTGCTGTACTTTCTTCTTGCCAACAGAGTGGGAGTTCCTTCTCTTAGAGCCCACCCACCTCATCCCTCTACTTAAAGAAATTAACTCTTGACAGCCAGCACTGTAGCTATACTTCCTCCTTGCTCACTGTGAAATAAAGCACCCTAACCTGTGTATTTTTAAAAGCCATATGTACCTCTCTCTGCAATAAAAAAAAATGCACTGGGGAGGGTGTAGGTTGGATTACATGGATTTTTAAAATTCAAAGGATATTAAAAAGTGAAAGGAAAAAATAGTTTTTAAAAGCAGCAAAGCGTCATTTTACCGTGTTTACATATTTAAAATCGATTTTCTAAAAAATCGTGGTGAAAATTACCCTAAAATAACATGTAATTATGTGTAATTTTAAGTAACGCAATTTTAAAATAACGGTTCCTTAATCCTCACTACTTTTTTTCATTTATAAACGCACGGGGGAGGGTGTAGTAGGTTGGATTACATGCATTTTAAAAATTCACAGTATATTAAAAATGTAAAGAAAAAAATAGTTTTGAAATGCAGCAAAGCATCATTTTACCGAGTTTACATATTTAAAATCAATTTTCTCAAAAATTGTGGTGAAAATTACGCTAAAATAACATGAAATTAATTTTGTGTAATTTTAAAATAACGGTTCCTTAATGCTAATACTAATACTAAATACTAATTAAATTAATCACAATTTTATTTTAATGTCACATTACTTTTTTTCTTCATAATTGCAAAATACGATGCAAAATTACGATTATGTGAAATTCTGGTTCATCGCTACTAAAAGCGCCTGTAGATCTAGCAATGTATGGGCAGATCCATCACTTGGAGCAGATAGAGAGATCTCTTGGCTGCCTATACACTGCAGGCCGAGTCCTGATCGATTGCAGCATGAAATTGCTCTGAAATTGACCTTGTGATGTCACATCCACCACAGCTGCTGTCCCATCACAAATGTTAAAGGGAACCTCCAGACTAAAAATCTACTCAGCAGCACTGAAAAGGCTTGATGTTTCTTTAACAGATTCACAGCATCAGAACTTTGTTTTTCATAGCTACGTCTAATTTTTAGCTGCACAGAAGCTAAACTCCGCCCCATCAAAGAAAACTGCCTGGGCATTTTCCTCTGATGCTGTGCAAGGCATGATGGGATTTCTGATGTTGTTGTTCTCATTGCCAAGCAACTGGGAGGGATGATCAGGACACAGGACAGTTGGAACTGTGTCTCATGCTCCATGTCACCTCCTTTCAACCAAAAAGATGGCTACCCCCATGAAATCCCAAACATTTGTCTGTTCTTTTAAACCAGGGTGGGTAAGAGAATATATTACCTATCTATTTTAATTAACATAACTAATGTAACTTAATGACAGTATGTTTGTTTAGGCTGAAGTTCCCCTTTAATGTGCGTCTAGTGAAAAGTGTACTTTTAAAGTGGACCTGAACTCTTGCCCAGGACAGAATGAAGTTTGAGATAAATGCTCCCTGTATTTATTTAGTGAGTTTAGCCTGTCTAATTCTCCCTAATCTGTGATTAATAACAAGTGTAATTTGTGCTCTTGGCAGCACAGAAATTCGGCAGTCCTCCGCAGACACAGCTAATAATATGTAAACACAGGATGTTAACCCTTTCTCTTCTTCCATGAAAGCAGATAGTAGACACGCCGCTGATTTATTTCAGGATTTGTATCAGCTGTAACAAAGAAATGTTTTTCTTTAAAGATTATTAAGCTGGTGCTTGTCTTTTAAAGCAGAGAGGAAATTCTGAGTTAAAGTCCGCTTTAAAGGACTACTGTAGGGGAGTCGGGGGAAAAAAAGAGTTGAACTTACTTGGAGCTTCTAATGGTCCTCCGCAGACTGCTCCGGAGCATCGGTGAGTGGCTGCGCGGGCATAGGATGTCTGCGGGGGACCGGAGCATCAGTGAGTGGCTGCGCGGGCACAGGACGTCTGTGGGGGGGGCGGAGCATCGGTGAGTAGCTGCGTGGGCACAGGACGTCTGCGGGGACCGGAGCATCGGTGAGTGGCTGCGCGGGCATAGAACGTCTGCGGGGACCGGAGCATCGGTGAGTGGCTGCGCGGGCACAGGACGTCTGCGGGGGACCGGAGCATCGGTGAGTGGCTGCGCGGGCACAGGATGTCTGCGGGGGACCGGAGCATCGGTGAGTGGCTGCGCGGGCACAGGACGTCTGCGGGGGACCGGAGCATCGGTGAGTGGCTGCGCGGGCATAGGACGTCTGCGGGGGACCGGAGCATCGGTGAGTGTCTGCGCGGGCACAGGACGTCTGCGGGGGGGCGGAGCATCGGTGAGTGGCTGCGCGGGCACAGGACGTCTGCGGGGGACTGGAACATCGGTGAGTGGCTGCGCGGGCACAGGACGTCTGCGGGGGACCGGAGCATCGGTGAGTGGCTGCGCGGGCACAGGACGTCTGCGGGGGACCGGAGCATCGGTGAGTGGCTGCGCGGGCATAGGACGTCTGCGGGGGACCGGAGCATCGGTGAGTGGAAACGCGGGCACAGGACGTCTGTGGGGGGGGGGGGGGCGGAGCATCGGTGAGTGGCTGCGCGGGCACAGGACGTCTGCGGGGGACTGGAACATCGGTGAGATGGCTGCGCGGGCACAGGACGTCTGCGGGGGACCTGAGCATCGGTGAGTGGCTGCGCGGGCACAGGATGTCTGCGGGGGACTGGAACATCGGTGAGTGGCTGCGCGGGCACAGGACGTCTGCAGGGGACCGGAGCATCGGTGAGTGGCTGCGCGGGCATAGGACGTCTGTGGGGGACCGGAGCATCGGTGAGTGGCTGCGCGGGCACAGGACGTCTGCAGGAGACCGGAGCATCGGTGAGTGGCTGCGCGGGCACAGGACGTCTGCGGGGGGGTGGAGCATCGGTGAGTGGCTGCGCGGGCACAGGACGTCTGCGGAGGACCGGAGCATCAGTGAGTAGCTGCTCGGGCACAGGACGTCTGCGGGGGACCGGAGCATCGGTGAGTGGTTGCGGGGGCACAGGACGTCTACGGGGGGCGGAGCATCGGTGAGTGGCTGCGCGGGCATAGGATGTCTGCGGGGGACTGGAGCATCGGTGAGTGGCTGCGCGGGCACAGGACGTCTGCAGGACATTTTGTCAGAACTGAAATATATCAGTTGCTGTCAGTTACAGCTGAGAGGAGAACTGATGTGTCCATGTTTCCCTATGGCTCAAGTGGGCAATGTTAGTTTAACTCTGTGCTGACCAGAAAGCTGTTATGGTGTAATGGCCATTTTCAAGATGGAGGACGGAGAATTCTCTTGATCACAGTGGACAAACAGGACGCGGGACAGGAGAAAGAGATTGAGGAGTAGACTACACAGGAGGTAAGTATGACTTGTGTATGTTTATTTTGACGTTTAATTTTCAATTCAGGTTTTCTTTAAACGTAGCAGAGCGTCATTTTACCGCGTTTACATATTTAAAATCGATTTTCTAAAAAATTGTGGTGAAAATTACCCTAAAATAACATGTAATTATGTGTAATGTTAAGTAACGTAATTTTAAAATAACGGTTAATCCTCACTACTTTTTTTATTTATAAACGCACGGGGGAGGGTGTAGTAGGTTGGATTACATGCATTTTAAAAATTCAAAGCGTATTAAAACTTTAAAGAAAAAATATCGAGTTTACATTTTTAAAATCAATTTTCTCAAAAATGGTGGTGAAAATTACCCTAAAATAACATGAAATTAATTATGTGTAATTTTAAAATAACGGTTCCTTAATGCTAATACTAATACTAAATACTAATTAAATTAATCACAATTTCATTTTAATGTCACATTACTTTTTCTCTTCATAATTGCAAAATACGATGCAAAATTACGATTATGTGAAATTCTGGTTCATCGCTACTAAAAGCGCCTGTAGATCTAGCGATGTATTGGGCAGATCCATCAGTCGGAGCAGATAGAGAGATCTCTTGGCTGCCTATACACTGCAGGCCGAGTCCTGATCGATTGCAGCATGAAATTGCTCGGAAATTGACCTTGTGATGTCACATCCACCCCGGCTGCTGTCCCATCACAAATGTTAAAGTGAACCTCCAGACTAAAAATCTACTCAGCAGCACTGAAAAGGCTTGATGTTTCTTTAACAGATTCACAGCATCAGAACTTTGTTTTTCATAGCTACGTCTAATTTTTAGCTGCACAGAAGCTAAGCTCCGCCCCATCAAAGAAAACTGCTGGGCATTTTCCTCTGATGCTGTGCAAGGCATGATGGGATTTCTGATGTTGTTGTTCTCATTGCCTAGCGCGTGCAACTGGGAGGGGTTATCAGGACACAGGACAGTAATTGGAACTGTGTCTCATGCTCCCTGTCACCTCCTTTCAACCAAAAAGATGGCTGCCCCCATGAAATCCCAAACATTTGTCTTTTCTTTTAAAAAAGGGTGGGTAAGAGATTACATTACCTATCTATTTTAATTAACATAACTAATGTAACTTAATAACAGTATGTTTGTTTAGGCTGAAGTTCCACTTTAATGTGCGTCTAGTGAAAAGAGTACTTTTAAAGTGGACCTGAACTCTTGCCCAGGACAGAAGGAAGTTTGAGATAAATGCACCCTGTATTTACTTAGTGAGTTTAGCCTGTCTAATTCTCCCTAATCTGTGATTAATAACAAGTGTAATTTGTGCTCTTGGCAGCACAGAAATTCGGCAGTCCTCCGCAGACACAGCTAATAATATGTAAACACAGGATGTTAACCCATTCTCTGCTTCCATGAAAGCAGGAAGTAGACACGCTGCAGATTTTTTTCAGGATTTGTATCAGCTGTAACAAAGAAATGTTTTTCTGGTGCTTGTCTTTTAGAGCAGAGAGGAAATTCTGAGTTAAGGTCTGCTTTAAAGGACTACTGTAGGGGAGTCGGGGGAAAAAAAGAGATGAATTTACCCGGGGCTTCTAATGGTCCCCCGCAGACACCCTGTGCCCGCACAGCCACTCACCGATGCTCCGCCCCCCTGCAGACATCCTGTGCTCATGCAGCCACTCACCGATGCTCCGCCCCCCCTGCAGACATCCTGTGCCCGTGCAGCCACTCACCCATGCTCCGCCCCCCCCCCCCCCCACACAGATGTCCTGTGCCCGTGCAGCCACTCACCGATGCTCCAGCCCCGCCTCCGGTTCACTTCTAGAATTTCCAATTTTAAAGTCGGAAAATCACTGCGCCAGCGCGGCAGTGTCCTCGCCCCTGCTGACATCACCAGGAGCGTAATTGCGCAGGCACAGACCGTACTGGGCCTGCGCAATACACTCCTGGTGACATCAGCGGGAGGGAGGGCCCGGCTGCGCAGGCGCAGTGGTTTTTCAACTTTAAAGTCTGAAATTCCGGAAGTGAACCGGGGCAGGGCCGGAGCATCAGTGAGTGGCTGCGCCAACACAGGATGTCTGCGGGGGACCATTAGAAGCCCCGGGTAAGGTCATCTCTTTTTCCCTGACCCCCCTACAGTTAGAAAAAAAACATAAAAGTAAATAAAAGTAATCAAGTAATATGATAGTATTAGCATGAATATAAAGAAGAACATTAGGATATGGAGTGTGTACTTACTAATTGTAAAAAAAAAAAAAAAAATGATTTCGAACCAAAAATAAAATATATAATTCAGTGTAATGAGAATGTTCTCCTGTACTTGGTAGAATAAATACAGTAAAGGGAGAAGATATTTGGGGATTAGAATGAATCCAGAGTACATACTTCAACCATTGCGAATAAAGAGCTCCACAAATATTGACCTCCAGGATAAGCAGGTATAATTACATTTTATTTAATCCATCCCCTCGCATAGTTCTGTGCAAGTCCGGGCAGCAGCAGCAGAGTGTGGAAGCGTATTCCTCCCTTAGGTAAATAGCGGGGACATCGCTGTGATACCGCTGTCATTTCTCCAGAGATACTGAGGCAAAGCAACACACATTTCACTTAAAGAGGCCTGTAGTGACCTATAGCAGAATGCAGCAAAGAGGCCCTGTAGTGACCTATAGCAGCATGCAGTAAAGAGGCCCTGTAGTGACCTATAGCAGAATGCAGTAAAGAGGCCCTGTAGTGACATATAGCAGAATGCAGTAAAGAGGCCCTGTAGTGACATATAGCAGAATGCAGTAAAGAGGCCCTGTAGTGACATATAGCAGAATGCAGTAAAGAGGCCCTGTAGTGACATATAGCAGAATGCAGTAAAGAGGCCCTGTAGTGACATATAGCAGAATGCAGTAAAGAGGCCCTGTAGTGACATATAGCAGAATGCAGTAAAGAGGCCCTGTAGTGACATATAGCAGAATGCAGTAAAGAGGCCCTGTAGTGACATATAGCAGAATGCAGTAAAGTGGCCCTGTAGTGACATACAGCAGAATGCAGTAAAGTGGCCCTATAGTGACATATAGCAGAATGCAGTAAAGAGGCCCTGTAGTGACATATAGCAGAATGCAGTAAAGTGGCCCTGTAGTGACATACAGCAGAATGCAGTAAAGTGGCCCTGTAGTGACATATAGCAGAATGCAGTAAAGAGGCCCTGTAGTGACATATAGCAGAAAGCAGTAAAGAGGCCCTGTAGTGACATGTAGCAGAATGCAGTAAGGAGGCCCTGTAGTGACATATCGCAGAATGCAGTAAAGAGGCCCTGTAGTGACATATAGCAGAATACAGTAAAGAGGCATTGTAGTGTCATATAGTAGAATGCAGTAAGTAGGCCCTGTAGTGACATATAGCAGAATGCAGTAAAGAGGCCCTGTAGTGACATATAGCAGAATGCAGTAAAGAGGCCCTGTAGTGACATATAGCAGAATGCAGTAAAGAGGTCCTGTAGTGTCATATAGTAGAATGCAGTAAAGAGGCCCTATAGTGACATACAGCAGAATGCAATAAAGAGGCACTGTGGCAAAATATATCAGAGTGCAGTAAAGAGGCCCTGTAGTGACATATAGTAGAATGCAGTAAAGAGGCCCTGTAGTGACATATAGTTGAATGCAGTAAAGAGGCCCTGTAGTGACATATAGCTGAATGCAGTAAAGAGGCCCTGTAGTGACATATAATAGAATGCAGTAAAGAGGCCCTGTAGTGACATATAGCAGAATGCAGTAAAGAGGCCCTGTAGTGACATATAGCAGAATGCAGTAAAGTGGCCCTGTAGTGACATACAGCAGAATGCAGTAAAGAGGCCCTGTAGCGACATATAGCAGAATGCAGTAAAGAGGCCCTGTAGTGATATATAGTGGAATGCAGTAAAGAGGTCCTGTAGTGACATATAGTAGAATGCAGTAAAGAGGCCCTGTAGTGACATATAGTTGAATGCAGTAAAGAGGCCCTGTAGTGACATATAGCTGAATGCAGTAAAGAGGCCCTGTAGTGACATATAATAGAATGCAGTAAAGAGGCCCTGTAGTGACATATAGCAGAATGCAGTAAAGAGGCCCTGTAGTGACATATAGCAGAATGCAGTAAAGTGGCCCTGTAGTGACATACAGCAGAATGCAGTAAAGAGGCCCTGTAGCGACATATAGCAGAATGCAGTAAAGAGGCCCTGTAGTGATATATAGTAGAATGCAGTAAAGAGGCCCTGTAGTGACATATAGTTGAATGCAGTAAAGAGGCCCTGTAGTGACATATAGCTGAATGCAGTAAAGAGGCCCTGTAGTGACATATAATAGAATGCAGTAAAGAGGCCCTGTAGTGACATATAGCAGAATGCAGTAAAGAGGCCCTGTAGTGACATATAGCAGAATGCAGTAAAGTGGCCCTGTAGTGACATACAGCAGAATGCAGTAAAGAGGCCCTGTAGCGACATATAGCAGAATGCAGTAAAGAGGCCCTGTAGTGATATATAGTGGAATGCAGTAAAGAGGTCCTGTAGTGACATATAGCAGAATGCAGTAAAGAGGCCCTGTAGTGACATATAGCAGAATGCAGTAAAGAGGCCCTGTAGTGACATATAGCAGAATGCAGTAAAGTGGCCCTGTAGTGACATACAGCAGAATGCAGTAAAGAGGCCCTGTAGCGACATATAGCAGAATGCAGTAAAGAGGCCCTGTAGTGATATATAGTGGAATGCAGTAAAGAGGCCCTGTAGCGACATATAGCAGAATGCAGTAAAGAGGCCCTGTAGTGATATATAGTGGAATGCAGTAAAGAGGTCCTGTAGTGACATATAGCAGAATGCAGTAAAGAGGCCCTGGCCTAACACTGCTACTGCCCCCTAGAGGCTGCAGCTCTGGCCTAACACTTCTACTGCCTATAGAGCGCCCCTAAGTGGCTGCAGCTCTGGCCTAACACTGCTACTGTCTATAGAGTGCCCCCTAGTGGCTGTAGCTCTGGCACTTTGAGTCCGCCAGGAGAAAAGTGCGATATAAATGTCCTGCGTTTTGCGCCTCTTTCCCGCCTCTTGGTCCTTACCATCATTTTGCACTGCTCCATTCAGTTGCTGTTCCCCTCTGAAATCTTAATAACTCAGCCACAACACATGCGCAGCCCGGCTGCACACCTTCTCGATGGCGCTCTCATAGCCCGGAGCGTTCTGCCCATGCAGATTAGCAAGTTTTATTTACTGCGCAAGCACAGAATGCTCCCGGCTATGAGAGTGCAATGCAGGAGGCATAGGGCTGCGCTGACAGAGCTCGGAGGGGGACAGCGGATGAATAGAGCAGCGTGGAATGACTGCGAGGGGCTGCTACAGGGGGCTGTAAAGGGGGGCAGGAGGAAGCCCCAGGTAAGTTAACCTCCTTAGCGGTACACCCGACACTGTGCTGGGCAAACCGCTCTCTGTCCTCAGGAGTGCCCCAGAATTAATGAATTTGCTCACATGGCAGTAAAAGCTTTAGCTAGCACTAGGATAGCTAGTAAACGTGTCCAGCACCCCCCGATCGCCTGCGATCCCCCCCTGATCCCCCTGTTTATACATTACCCACTCTGATGAAGCCCACGGTGAGCGGGCTCAATGCATCAGTAGGCGGGCTACAACCTGCAATGTGATCTGAGCGCTCCTACCAACCCTGGAACTCCCGGCTGGATTCTGGAAGGAATCCTGCTGCATATGTATGAGTCTCTGCTCCCCACTGCGGACGCGCTGCTGGGTTGAACGGTTTTCTAGTGGATAAGCCATTTGATCCCGGAAGTCTGCTAAACAGGACTCAGGACATGATTCAGTGCACATGGACTGGTGAGATACTGGCGGTTTTATGCACAATACGGTGATCTGGCATTAGTGATACACATACCTCCCAACTTTTTGAGATGAAAAAGAGGGACGCTTAAGCCACGCCCCTGCCACACCCCTGGTTACAACCCCAACACACCCCTAGTCATGCATACCATAAAGATTTCATAAGAAAAATTTGTGGTTTTATAACTCAAACAACACTGGTCCTTTCTATCCTGGTTCATTTTCCTTCATATTTTAAATTTGAAAATTATTAATATATCAATTTAAAGGATGGGATTAAAGTTTAGAGTCAAACAAATACATTTTTCAGTAGATAAATCCAAATATTTTCATAGAAAGAGGGATAAAGTCCTAAAAGAGGGACAAATGAGCAGGAAAGAGGGACAGAGGGACAGGGCTTCCAAATAGGGACTGTCCCTCCAAAAGAGGGACAGTTGGGAGCTATGGATACAGCGGGGTCTATGCATCTCCAAGTGGTAGAGTTCCATACAGTGACCTGGCGACCTCTGTCTCCCCGATCTGTGTATTTATCGTAATTTGGTACCGGTACCAGTGTGGATGAGGTGTGCATGGAATGCTGGGATGTGTGGAGTGCTCCGCAGGTCAATAATTCAGTGGCGCTCGCAATGGACAAAAACTTTGTTTCGCAAATTTCGCAAAGTTTTTCGCATCGTAAAACTTTGCATTAAACTTCGCGTAGTATTTTACGAAATTACGGGTATAATGTAATTACTGCTACAGTACTTCGCTTGTAAACCAAATTGCGTAACGTAATAATGCGTTACTTACGCCTGAAAATCCGCGTTAAACTTGCCAATGTGCATACTATACACTGTATATGAATGCGTATAATCATGCTTATAATGCGTATAAACATACGCATTAAACAGCGCATGTGCGTCTATACAATATCATGTCCGCATGCAGAAATTTGTAAGCTTACATCAATCAAAATACGCGTCAAAAGATACTAAATGACTCATTTCGTAAAGAACCATAATTTTGTGAAATTACGATGTTTTGCAAAATTTCGATACATAATTATGGTTCACACGTAATTTATTCCGCATTCTCCCGTAAATTTCGCATTACGATGGAAAACGGCAAATTTCGATGCCAAATTTCGCACATGCGAAATTTCGGCCACCACTGGTCTATATTGTTTTAATTGGTTTTAGGGCGGAGTTTGCCCAGTTGCATACAATCTGATGCAATAAAGGTTTTGATATTTTTGGTATCCCCTGGGTAATGTGTAAACTGCACCCTGTGTGTATTTAGAGAGTTTAGCCTGTCTAATTCCCCCTCATCTGTGATTAATTACAATTGCAATTTGATCTCTCAGCTGTGTCAGCTGGCTGCCTCAGCAGAGCAGCTAATTTGTAAACACAGGATGTTAACCCTGCATCTGCTTCCATGAAAGCAGGAAGCAAACACACTGCAGATTTATTGCAGGATTTTGTATCAGAAATGTTTTAAATGGGAACTGAAGTAAGAGGCATACGGAGGCTGCCATATGTATTTCCTTTTAATCAATACCAGTTGCCTGGCAGCCCTGCTGGTCGATTTCTCTGCAGTAGTATCTGAATCACACCAGAAACAAGCATGCAGCTCAGGGGCGTAACTAGAAATCACTGGGCCCCCCTGCAAAACTTTGGATGGGGCCCCCTCCCGCCAAAGGAGGGGTAGAAAGACTGGGGGTTGAACAGCGCTGTACACAAGACCCTGGCAGAGCAGATGCAGTCATTAGAACAATTGTGCAGAGAGCAGAACGTTCTTTCTCTCCTTGCCCTTAGTTGTCAGTCTCTCAGGACGGGGCCCCCTGTGGCTTCTGGCCCCCCTGCGGCTGCATCCCATGCAGGGTCTATTGTTACGCCCCTAATGCAGCTAGTCTTGTCAGATCTGACAATAATGTCAGGAACACCTGATCTGCTGCATGCTTGTTCAGGGGCTATGGCTACAAGTAGTAGAGGCAGAGGATCAGCAGGGCTACCAGGCAACTGGTATTGCTGAAAAGGAAATAAACATGGCAGCCTCCATATACCTCTATCTTCAGTTCCCCTTTAAAGGTTATGATGCTGTCGCTTATCTTTTAGCGCAGAGAGGAAGTTCCTAGTTTAGGTGAGATAATTTATGGGGCAAGGAAGTGAATTCCCCAGAACTCAAAATATTAGAAGTTGCCAATTCAAAATATATATTTTTTAAAAAGGACGCTTTCAAAAACAAAATCAGGCTAGAAGGTTGGGTAATTTGAGTCTGATTTCGAGTTGAAATTATTACTAAAGCGATCACATAGAACATTACAGACATATAAGGCGCCATGACCTCATGTTTTCATATACCGTCGCCATACTGCCCTCGATATGAATCACAAACATACAGCCTACATCCTGCAGCACTGTTTACTTTTTTGGAACTATTTTTGCCTGCCTCCCACATCTGTGTTGATTCATCATCCTGCCTTGATGTGTCTTGTAGATAAATAATACAAAAAAACTACTGTTGACACAAAAGCAAACAGCATTCCTGTATGGATTCCACAGCTGAAGAGTTCCATTATTCCCACAAGATAAATGAGAAAACGGGACGACGTGAGGAAGATGAGAATAAGGGACGTCCCTGCGAGAAAGGAACAGGTGGTGATGTCGCTTTAAACGCCAGCTCTTCAGTCATCGCTGGCCGAAGGTTCAGGATGTTCTGCTGACATGTTACATTGAGGCGGCTCACACAGGTCCTGCTGCAGCTTTCAGCACCTGTCATCCATGCGTGCCGCAAACTTTCCTTTTAAGACTTCAGGGAAAGCGGCTACAAAAGGGCCAATCAACACGTTTACATTCAAACTGCCGGCTTTGTGCAATGATTTATACACCGGGCAAGAGAACATCAGGGCTGGCAGGAAATGAGATGCTAACTATCTCTGCTGGCAGGAAATGAGACGCTAACTATCTCTGCCGGCAGGAAATGAGACGCTAACTATCTCTGCCGGCAGGAAATGAGACGCTAACTATCTCTGCCGGCAGGAAATGAGACGCTAACTATCTCTGCCGGCAGGAAATAAGATGCTAACTATCTCTGCTGGCAGGAAATGAGACGCTAACTATCTCTGCCGGCAGGAAAGGAGACGCTAACTATCTCTGCTGGCAGGAAATGAGATGCTATCTCTGCCGGCAGGAAATGAGACGCTAACTATCTCTGCTGGCAGGAAATGAGACGATAACTATCTCTGCTGGCAGGAAATGAGACACTAACTATCTCTGCAGGCAGGAAGTGAGACGCTAACTCTCTATGCTGGCTGGAGATGAGACGCTAACTATCTCTGCCGGCAGGAGATGAGACGCTAACTATCTCTGCTGGCAGGAAATGAGATGCTATCTCTGCCGGCAGGAAATGAGACGCTAACTATCTCTGCTGGCAGGAAATGAGATGCTATCTCTGCCGGCAGGAAATGAGACGCTAACTATCTCTGCTGGCAGGAAATGAGACGCTAACTATCTCTGCTGGCAGGAGATGAGACGCTAACTATCTCTGCTGGCAGGAAATGAGACGCTAACTATCTCTGCCGGCAAGAAATGAGACGCTAACTATCTCTGCCGGCAGGAAATGAGACACTAACTATCTCTGCTGGCTGGAAATGAGACGCTAACTATCTCTGCCGGCAGGAAATGAGACGCTAACTATCTCTGCTGGCAGGAAATGAGACGCTAACTATCTCTGCTGGCAGGAAATGAGACGTTAACTATCTCTGCTGGCAGGAAATGAGACGCTAACTATTTCTGCCGGCAGGAAATGAGACGCTAACTATCTCTGCTGGCAGGAGATGAGACGCTAACTATCTCTGCTGGCAGGAAATGAGATGATATCTATCTCTGCCGGCAGGAAATGAGACGCTAACTATCTCTGCTGGCAGAAAATGAGACGCTAACTATCTCTGCTGGCAGGAAATGAGATGCTATCTCTGCCGGCAGGAAATGAGACGCTAACTATCTCTGCTGGCAGGAAATGAGACGCTAACTATCTCTGCTGGCAGGAGATGAGACGCTAACTATCTCTGCTGGCAGGAAATGAGACGCTAACTATCTCTGCCGGCAAGAAATGAGACGCTAACTATCTCTGCCGGCAGGAAATGAGACGCTAACTATCTCTGCTGGCTGGAAATGAGACGCTAACTATCTCTGCCGGCAGGAAATGAGACGCTAACTATCTCTGCTGGCAGGAAATGAGACGCTAACTATCTCTGCTGGCAGGAAATGAGACGTTAACTATCTCTGCTGGCAGGAAATGAGACGCTAACTATCTCTGCCGGCAGGAAATGAGACGCTAACTATCTCTGCCGGCAGGAAATGAGATGCTATCTCTGCCGGCAGGAAATGAGACGCTAACTATCTCTGCTGGCAGGAAATGAGACGATAACTATCTCTGCTGGCAGGAAATGAGACACTAACTATCTCTGCAGGCAGGAAGTGAGACGCTAACTCTCTATGCTGGCTGGAGATGAGACGCTAACTATCTCTGCCGGCAGGAGATGAGACGCTAACTATCTCTGCCGGCAGGAAATGAGACGCTAACTATCTCTGCTGGCAGGAAATGAGACGCTAACTATCTCTGCTGGCAGGAAATGAGATGCTATCTCTGCCGGCAGGAAATGAGACGCTAACTATCTCTGCTGGCAGGAAATGAGACGCTAACTATCTCTGCTGGCAGGAGATGAGACGCTAACTATCTCTGCTGGCAGGAAATGAGACGCTAACTATCTCTGCCGGCAAGAAATGAGACGCTAACTATCTCTGCCGGCAGGAAATGAGACGCTAACTATCTCTGCTGGCTGGAAATGAGACGCTAACTATCTCTGCCGGCAGGAAATGAGACGCTAACTATCTCTGCTGGCAGGAAATGAGACGCTAACTATCTCTGCTGGCAGGAAATGAGACGTTAACTATCTCTGCTGGCAGGAAATGAGACGCTAACTATTTCTGCCGGCAGGAAATGAGACGCTAACTATCTCTGCTGGCAGGAGATGAGACGCTAACTATCTCTGCTGGCAGGAAATGAGATGATATCTATCTCTGCCGGCAGGAAATGAGACGCTAACTATCTCTGCTGGCAGAAAATGAGACGCTAACTATCTCTGCTGGCAGGAAATGAGATGCTATCTCTGCCGGCAGGAAATGAGACGCTAACTATCTCTGCTGGCAGGAAATGAGACGCTAACTATCTCTGCTGGCAGGAGATGAGACGCTAACTATCTCTGCTGGCAGGAAATGAGACGCTAACTATCTCTGCCGGCAAGAAATGAGACGCTAACTATCTCTGCCGGCAGGAAATGAGACGCTAACTATCTCTGCTGGCTGGAAATGAGACGCTAACTATCTCTGCCGGCAGGAAATGAGACGCTAACTATCTCTGCTGGCAGGAAATGAGACGCTAACTATCTCTGCTGGCAGGAAATGAGACGTTAACTATCTCTGCTGGCAGGAAATGAGACGCTAACTATTTCTGCCGGCAGGAAATGAGACGCTAACTATCTCTGCTGGCAGGAGATGAGACGCTAACTATCTCTGCTGGCAGGAAATGAGATGATATCTATCTCTGCCGGCAGGAAATGAGACGCTAACTATCTCTGCTGGCAGAAAATGAGACGCTAACTATCTCTGCTGGCAGGAAATGAGATGCTATCTCTGCCGGCAGGAAATGAGACGCTAACTATCTCTGCTGGCAGGAAATGAGACGCTAACTATCTCTGCTGGCAGGAGATGAGACGCTAACTATCTCTGCTGGCAGGAAATGAGACGCTAACTATCTCTGCCGGCAAGAAATGAGACGCTAACTATCTCTGCCGGCAGGAAATGAGACGCTAACTATCTCTGCTGGCTGGAAATGAGACGCTAACTATCTCTGCCGGCAGGAAATGAGACGCTAACTATCTCTGCTGGCAGGAAATGAGACGCTAACTATCTCTGCTGGCAGGAAATGAGACGTTAACTATCTCTGCTGGCAGGAAATGAGACGCTAACTATTTCTGCCGGCAGGAAATGAGACGCTAACTATCTCTGCTGGCAGGAGATGAGACGCTAACTATCTCTGCTGGCAGGAAATGAGATGATATCTATCTCTGCCGGCAGGAAATGAGACGCTAACTATCTCTGCTGGCAGAAAATGAGACGCTAACTATCTCTGCTGGCAGGAAATGAGATGCTATCTCTGCCGGCAGGAAATGAGACGCTAACTATCTCTGCTGGCAGGAAATGAGACGCTAACTATCTCTGCTGGCAGGAGATGAGACGCTAACTATCTCTGCTGGCAGGAAATGAGACGCTAACTATCTCTGCCGGCAAGAAATGAGACGCTAACTATCTCTGCCGGCAGGAAATGAGACGCTAACTATCTCTGCTGGCTGGAAATGAGACGCTAACGATCTCTGCCGGCAGGAAATGAGACGCTAACTATCTCTGCTGGCAGGAAATGAGACGCTAACTATCTCTGCTGGCAGGAAATGAGACGTTAACTATCTCTGCTGGCAGGAAATGAGACGCTAACTATTTCTGCCGGCAGGAAATGAGACGCTAACTATCTCTGCTGGCAGGAGATGAGACGCTAACTATCTCTGCTGGCAGGAAATGAGATGATATCTATCTCTGCCGGCAGGAAATGAGACGCTAACTATCTCTGCTGGCAGAAAATGAGACGCTAACTATCTCTGCTGGCAGGAAATGAGATGCTATCTCTGCCGGCAGGAAATGAGACGCTAACTATCTCTGCTGGCAGGAAATGAGACGCTAACTATCTCTGCTGGCAGGAAATGAGACGCTAACTATCTCTGCCGGCAGGAAATGAGATGCTATCTCTGCCGGCAGGAAATGAGAAGCTATCTACCACTGCCGGCAGGAAATGAGACGCTAACTATCTCTGCTGGCAGGAAATGAGACGCTAACTATCTCTGCTGGCAGGAAATGAGACGCTAACTATCTCTGCTGGCAGGAAATGAGACGCTAACTATCTCTGCCGGCAGGAAATGAGACGCTAACTATCTCTGCTGGCAGGAGATGAGACACTAACTATCTGTGCTGGCAGGAAATGAGATGATATCTATCTCTGCCGGCAGGAAATGAGACGCTAACTATCTCTGCTGGCAGAAAATGAGACGCTAACTATCTCTGCTGGCAGGAAATGAGATGCTATCTCTGCCGGCAGGAAATGAGACGCTAACTATCTCTGCTGGCAGGAAATGAGATGCTATCTCTGCCGGCAGGAAATGAGAAGCTATCTACCATTGCCGGCAGGAAATGAGACGCTAACTATCTCTGCCGGCAGGAAATGAGACGCTAACTATCTCTGCCGGCAGGAAATGAGACGCTAACTATCTCTGCTGGCAGGAAATGAGACGCTAACTATCTCTGCCGGCAGGAAATGAGACGCTAACTATCTCTGCCGGCAGGAGATGAGACGCTAACTATCTCTGCTGGCAGGAAATGAGATGATATCTATCTCTGCCGGCAGTAAATGAGACGCTAACTATCTCTGCTGGCAGGAAATGAGACGCTAACTATCTCTGCTGGCAGGAAATGAGATGCTATCTCTGCCGGCAGGAAATGAGACGCTAACTATCTCTGCTGGCAGGAAATGAGACGCTAACTATCTCTGCCGGCAGGAAATGAGATGCTATCTCTGCAGGCAGGAAATGAGAAGCTATCTACCACTGCCGGCAGGAAATAAGACGCTAACTATCTCTGCCGGCAGGAAATGAGATGCTATCTCTGCCGGCAGGAAATGAGAAGCTATCTACCACTGCCGGCAGGAAATGAGACGCTAACTATCTCTACCGGCAGGAAATGAGACGCTAACTATCTCTGCCGGCAGGAAATGAGACGCTAACTTTCTCTGCCGGCAGGAAATGAGAAGCTATCTACCACTGCCGGCAGGAAATGAGACGCTAACTATCTCTGCTGGCAGGAAATGAGACGCTAACTATCTCTGCCAGCAGGAAATGAGACGCTAACTATCTCTGCCAGCAGGAAATGAGACGCTAACTATCTCTGCCGGCAGGAAATGAGACGCTAACTATCTCTGCCAGCAGGAAATGAGATGCTAACTATCTCTGCTGGCAGGAAATGAGACGCTAACTATCTCTGCCGGCAAGAGATGAGACGCTAACTATCTCTGCTGGCAGGAAATGAGATGCTAACTATCTCTGCTGACAGGAAGTGAGACGCTATCTCTGCCGGCAGGAAAGGAGACGCTAACTATCTCTGCCGGCAGGAAATGAGACTCTAACTATCTCTGCTGGCAGGAAATGAGACGCTAACTATCTCTGCTGGCAGGAAATGAGACGCTAACTATCTCTGCCGGCAGGAAATGAGATGCTATCTACCACTGCCGGCAGGAAATGAGATGCTAACTGTCTCTGCTGGCAGGAAATGAGACGCTAACTATCTCTGCTGGCAGGAGATGAGACGCTAACTATCTCTGCCGGCAGGAAATTAGATGCTAACTATCTCTGCCGGCAGGAAATGACACGCTAACTATCTCTGCCAGCAGGAAATAAGACGCTAACTATCTCTGCTGGCAGAAAATGAGACACTAACTATCTCTGCCAGCAGGAAATAAGACGCTAACTATCTCTGCTGGCAGAAAATGAAACGCTAACTATCTCTGCTGGCAGGAAATGAGACACTAACTATCTCTGCCGGCAGGAAATTAGATGCTAACTATCTCTGCCGGCAGGAAATGACACGCTAACTATCTCTGCCAGCAGGAAATGAGACGCTAACTATCTCTGCCAGCAGAAAATGAGATGCAAACTATCTCTGCTGGCAGGAAATGAGACGCTATCTCTGCCGGCAGGAAATGAGATGCTATCTACCACTGCCGGCAGGAAATGAGAAGCTATCTACCACTGCCGGCAGGAAATGAGACGCTAACTATCTCTGCCGGCAGGAAATGAGACGCTAACTATCTCTGCCGGCAGGAAATGAGACGCTAACTATCTCTGCTGGCAGGAAATGAAACGCTAACTATCTCCTGCTTCACTTTATGGGAGGTTAATGTGGCAAATCAAAATGGGACTTTATAATGGGAGCCTGAAATGAAAATAAACTGGCGAGATGAGCAATTTTATCTGTAGACCTAATCCAAAATGCAGCAAAGTCCCCGTTTTCAACTGGAAGTCTCAACTAACTGGCATGTCTGAGGGGATGTGTTTACCCTGATCTGGCGCCTCTGTGTAAATTCTTGTACAAGTTTAGTCCACCCTTGGTGGAGGGGTGTTACCCCAATTTCTTTCCTGTCTACAGTGAGAGTGACTTTTACCCGAGTGGGGTTGGTTCAATCTCCCCACCTGCCGATACAGTGGTTGCCTGAGTGGTAACCCATCTTTGTGAGTACCTTTTCGTACCTTATTTACACAATTGTTATACTGACACTATCATGGGCTCTCGGTTTACCTTTTGTTTTATATGTAACTTTTGTGATTTAGAAAGTCACAGGCTTAGGGCCGGGGCCCACTAGGAGTGTTCAGTGCACCAGCAGATTGCCAGTGATTGTCGGTGATCGGCAAAGCACCGCGGCAGTGAAACCCTATGAGGGAGATTCCACTACGGCGCTTGCATGCAGCACTTTTGGAGCGATTGCAATTGCAGCAATGCCGGCATTCCTTCAAGTCACTCCGAAAATCGCTCCACAAATCGTAATTGCTAGCATTTGTTATTTGTGATTTCTACTGGGTCTCAGGCTCTACAGTGAGAAAAAAGAAATACAATCAAGATCTATGCAGGATTGGGATTGTACATACATACCGTATATACCTGAATACAAGTCGACCTTGTGTATAAGTCAACTCCAATATTCAACCTTCTTAAGCTGGAATTTTTTATTGACTCAAGTATAAGTCTACCCAACAAAGTTAATGTCTGCACTTGGGGCTCAGGAGGGGTTAATGACTGCACTGCATACAGTATCACATCCATTACCCCTCCTGTCCCCTAAGTGCAGCCAATACCTCCTCCAGACACCAACATGCTGCAATTATTCACTCCCTTTTATGCAGCTCAAGTCCCCCCCCCCCCTTGCCCCTTTACTTGTTAATTGATGTGGCCGGGACTTTCACACCTGTGTTTTTTTTAACACAGGGTTAATTGCTGTAAATGGGAACGTAACTATTAGTATACACATACCTCGTGTGCTCAGTGTTGCCCATGACTCGTGTACAAGTCGACCCCTATACTTTTATGAAGTGAATCAGACCTAAATTTCTAGACTTATACTCGAGTATATACAGTAATAATCATAGTAATACACGTTTTTATCTCATCATGTCAGATGTCTCCTCAGCTACCCTTTAACATGGACCTGAACTCTTGCACAGGACAGAAGGAAAACAGAGAAATACACCCTGTATGTATTTAGAGAGTTTAGCCTGTCTAATTCCCCCTCATCTGTGACTAATCCCCACTGTAATTTGATCTCTCAGCTGTGTCAGCTGGCTGCCTCGACAGAGCAGCTAATTTGAAAACACTCTATGGCCTCGATTCACTAAAGGGTGCTAAGTGTTAGCAAGCCAGTGAAAAGGCACTTAGGACGCGAAAACGGCTACTTCCCGTGCTAATATGCGCGCGCAAAGGTTAGCGATGCGCTGTGCGCAGGAACCGTCGCACCGTTCGCGCGCAAAATAGCCTGAAAACCTATTTTACACGCGAACGGTGCAACGTTTCGCGCGCACCGGTGTGACGTTTCTAGTGCACCAACTTAACGCGCGATCAGTGACAGCTTTGGACATGCAAACTACTTAGCACCCTAGTTTGCACGTCCAAAGCTTTTAGGCGTGCTCACTGTGTTAGGCTGTTAGCACCCTTTTGTGAATCAAGCCCTATGTCTGCGTCCATGAAAGCAGGAAGCAGACACACTGCAGATTTTTTGCAGGATGTGTATCAGCTGTAATAAAGGTGCTGTTATGTATCTTTTAGAGCAAAGAGGAAGTTCTGAGTTCAGGTCCACTTTAACTGTATCACACTTTTCCCACAGTTTCCATATATTTAACATATATAAATATCAGGCAGGGCTGTGCAGTCATCACATAAAATCTTTGGCTCCGACTCTTTATTATTTGTGGTACCTGTGACTCCAATCTCTTTAATTATATATATTGATATAGGAAATACATTATGAACTGGCTAATTATATATTTCCTATATTGATTGCGAGCCCTGAATAAGCAGAGACAAGGCATGGCATCGCTGCCAACATGAATCATTGGGCCGCTCTGTAGGGATATAACCTGTTAGAGGGCGGGACCTCCTGCGATGGCTGCACCATTCTGGATTTTTATGGATATTTATTGAAGAAATTACTAATAGTAACCTTATCATTTCAACAAAGTACAAAACTTAATAAAAAAAAATTCTCTGTCAAAAATGGGTTGCTCGGTTTATACTGGAATTGTCTTAAATTCGAGTATTGCATATTCTCAAATATAAGTTGACCTCATGTATAAGTCGACTCCAATATTTAATCCTCTTAGCCCCTTGCACAATGCATGCATTTCTGATTCCGATTCCGCTTTTTAATCGGTTTTTACCTACGATTCTGATTCAGATTTTTAATCTTTACGGCATGCTGCGTTTTTTAATCCGTTTTTCTGTTGAATGTATTCAGGGATAATCGGAATTGAAAATCGGAATCGGAAACAGAATCGGAATCGGAATCAGAATACGGATTTGCAGTGTGCAGGGAGCCTTAAGATGGAATTTTTAATGACTCAAGTATAAGTCTACCTAGCAAAGTTAATGGCTGCACTTGAGGGCCAGAAAGAATTAACAGCTGCACTTGGGAACCAGGAGGGGACACACAGTATTGCAGCCATTAACCCCTCCTGTCCCTTAAGTGCAGGCAATAATTCCTCCAGGCCCCCAAGTGCAGCAATTATTTCCCCCTCCCCCTCCTGCAGCCCAGTATTCCCCCCTGCCCATTTCCTTGTTAATTGTTGTGGCCAGGACTTTCACACCTGTGTTTTCTTGCCATTTCCTTTATCAAGAAAGTATCACTTAGTAACCACTGGGTAAATTGCTGCAAATGGGAAGGTCACTATTAGTACACAAATTACTCAGTGTGCTCAGTGCTGTCTGTGACTCGTGTATAAGTCGACCCCTATACTTTTTATTCAGTGAATTAAAAAGTATAAATGTCTAGACTTATACGCGAGTATATACAATTTAAATTTACTGTATATACTCGAGTATAAGTCTAGAAATTTGGGTCTGATTCACTTCATAAAAGTATAGGGGTCGACTTATACACGAGTCTCGGGCAACACTGAGCACGCTGAGTAATGCTTGTACTAATAGTGACATTCCCATTTGCAGCAATTTACCCTGTGGTGACACTTTGAGGACAGGAAATGCCAAGAAAACACAGGTCTGAAAGTCCTGGCCACAACAATTAGCAAGGAAAGTAGAGGGGGGGGGGGGGGGGCGAATACTGGGTTGCATAAAAGGAAGTGAATAATTGCAGCACTTAGGGACCTGAAGGAGGTATTGGCTGCACTTAAGGGACAGGAGGGGTTAATGGATGTGATACTGTATGCAGTGCAATCACTAACCCCTCCTGGTCCCTGAGAGCAGCCATTAACTTTGCTGGGTAGACTTATACTTGAGTCAATAAAAAATTCCAGCTTAAGAGGCTTGAATATTGGAGTCGACTTATACACGAGGTCGACTTGTATTCGAGTATATACGGTATTTGGCGTTTGAGGTGGTACATTTTTAGTAACTCCAGTTTGAGTAACCCCCAAATATTCCTGCAGACTCCACCATGACTCCAACCCCACAGTCCTGCTACCATGAGGAGGAATCTTGGTTATAAGGATATGAGAACAATTTCGAAACAAGGCCATTTTCTTTCAATTAATTTATTGCATCACATCTTTAGTAACGATGTTCTGTCCCGAGATAAATATATCATGTTTCTGGGAAAATATAATGAAAAGGGGCAGTGAAAAGGCAAAGAATTACATTTCTTTAGGTAAAAATGGCAATAAAGTGACTATGATACATAATTATTTTGAGCTACGCAATCGCCTTCTCTTCCAGGTATAGAAGGCCAATTTATTTTACCTCAGAAGAAGAGTTTATTACTGAATATTTGATGCAAAAAATGAACTGAATGCAAATTGCTGTGTTTCAAAAATTGTTATCATATCCTTATTATCGAGATTGTATCGAAGGTGTGGTGGAACGCCAGGATGTCTTTTTTTGAGTATTACTAGATGCCTCTCACTAAACAATTCATGAGGGTGAAACCCATAGTACTCCAGTCTAGTAGTGGGGCGACTGAAATTTACCTTGCATGGTGGCCCATGGGGCATGGCCAGATCACCCACATAGCAGCCTAGGCATATGCCTAGGGCCTGATGAATGTCCAGGGAGTTGGACTCCACTGATTCCCCTCCCCCTTTCCCTCCTTAGCAAGGTCAGGTGGTAAGCTGGAACTTAAAGGCCGTAAAATAGTGTACAAAGTGGGTGTGAGCAGTTCCAAGTACCCCCTCTACACAACAGCAAGACACCATATCACCTGAAGAAGAGGCAAATGCTCACGAAACTCATCCTCTTTTGTGCTTTAATAAGTTTATATTGGTTTACAGCTGTCTTGTGGCATACTGGTGGAGGTAAGGAAGAGAAAGCAGCTCACTAACTTTTTAAAATGTAGCATCTAGTGTCACATTAGCAGCTATGAAGCATAAAAAAGTACAAAACTCAAATTTCATCTCTGGTCTAAAACATTAAACACATCATATAACTAAAGGGAGAAAAAGATATAAAAGATGTAACCATTCAAACTTTCACTGGGCTCAGAAGTTAATTGATAAGATTGTCATTATAGTGGACACACTGGACAATACAAACTAAACAATACAGAAAAGCTTTCCCTGTATCCAAAAGGGAGGCAGAGGAATTCCTGTGCTTTATTTGCGCTGCAATTACATAATTATACGACAATCTGACAATTATCAATCAGCAATATTATCAGTTAGCTTCCATGTAGTGTATCTTTGCCTTTCAATCACTGTATAACAGTAATTTCTTCTCTTTTTTTTGCTATTGGTTGTATGCTGAGTTTAATGTTTTAGAGCAGAAATGTAATTTTGAGTTTCTTATTCACTTTAAAGTGGAACTGAATATTCCTAAAAAACAAACAGTTTCACTTACCTAGTGATGAGCAGAAATTACGCCCATGCATAATTACGCATCGTAATACGCAACACGTATCGTAATCGTAATCGTAATGTGAAATTTCAGGGGAAAAGTGTAAGTAATTTCACAGTTAATTGTTCCCATTCGTTATTATGTATGAATTTATGCGTAATTTACGTGTAATTTCGTGCCGACTTTTGCGGTTAATACCAAAGCCCCCGTACATGCCATTGCTCCAAAATCATTGCATATGTTAAGAAGTATAGTGGGTATGAGTTACAAAAAGAATTGTTCAAAAAGACCTTGTAGTTTTTGAGAAAATCGATTTTAAAAATACAAAAAAAATGGTTTTAAATTGTCATTTTTCTAGGTTTAAAAAACATATTTCTTTTGTATTTTCAAAATTCCTTTTCTCAAAAACTACAAGGTCTTTTTGAAAAATTATTTTTTTTGACTTTTGCCCAATATTCTCCTTAACATATGTAGCAATTTTGGTAGCAATAGCATATATGGGGGCTTTGTGTAATGCCCTCAGAAGAGGAAGCTGCGGGCACGCAGGGTGCTTCCACAGCTTCCTTGGTTTCCTGGTCAGGCGATTCGCCCGTTCCTCCAGCATCTAGCATGCCGAGGACGGGATTGTCATTTGCTCATAAAGTTGCTGTATCGCGCGGGCGCGCGCACAGCCAGGACCTTTATGCTGAGAGGAGGCGCGTCAGCTGACCTGCCGGTCGGCTGACGTTAGGGGGGCCTCACGGCGCTCCTGATTGGCTGCTCGGTAGGGGCGCGGCCGTGGGGTCTCCTCTGCTTCATAAGCCTTCGGGAATCACTCGCAACTTGTCTGCTGTTGTGAATACTCTGTGTGAGCGCTCAGACCTTAGGCAGTATCCGGTGTGCTTTGATCCGGGAGGAAACCGGGGATTTCACACAAGACTCGGATTATTGTATTATTGTATTACTTGATATTCTGTGTATGACTCTGGCTCACCTCTGACCTTGCTCTTGCTTATCGATTCTGTACTTCTGCCCATCTGATCCTGTTGCTGACTCTGCCTGTACTACCTTTATCCTCTTGCCTGCCGATTTTGTACTGTATCTGCCTGTCTGTTGCCGAACCGATCTGTCTGACCACTCTACTCACCAGTGAGCCCTTGTCACTGGTGAAGTGCTCACTGATAGTACCCACCAGCTCCTCTGGTGAGGTCTTGTCAAACTTATCAGTTATTGTTGCACCAAGCACTATTCACTCAGTGTTCTGCCAGCTATACTTGTATTATTGGTGATTCTGCAGATCACCACATAATCAGGTATAGTGTCTGTATTATTGGTGATACTGCAGATCACACAATAATCAGACGTCTGTGTTGCTACACCAATCGTTACACTTTGCTTTTCACCACCAAAATCGACACAAAATTACGCGTAAATTATGCATAAATTAATGTGTAATTACAAATGAAAACACAGTCACTTGAACTACGGATTTGTAATTGCGTGTATGCGTAATTGCAAAAATTTACGAGTAGTTTTGCATAATTGTAATTAGCAGATTACGATCATAACTACACATACCTGGGCAGGGGCGGAACTAGGCCCCACCGGGCCCCCCTGCAGAATTTCAGGGCAGGCCCCCCCTCCCTGGGGCCCGCTCATGGCCGTTTTGTGGGGGCTGGAGGGGTTGCAGCATGAGGGGAAAGCCTTGGCCACAGTGGGCGGGGAGAGGGGAAGTTTCCCCCCCCCCTCTCCCTCACCTCGGGACTCTCCCCTCTGCGCTTCCCTCCAGCTAGATACAGTGTGGGCAGCGGTGGGCAGATACATACCTTCTTCCGTGCGATCCAATGCAGACTCCTCGCTCTAGCGGCTGACGTCACTTCCGGAAGTGACGTCAGTCGAGCGAGGAGTCTGCGTTGGATCGCACGGAAGAAGGTATGTATCTGCCCGCCGCTGCCCACACTGTAACTAGCTGGAGGGGAGCGCAGAGGGGAGAGTCCCGAGGTGAGGGAGAGGGGGGGGGGAAACTTCCCCTCTCCCCGCCGACTGTGGCCAAGGTTTTCCCCTCATGCTGCAACCCCTCCAGCCCCCACAAAATGGTCCCGAGCGGGCCCCAGGGGGGGGGGGGGGCCGTGGTAGCATGGGCTGCAGGGCCTATTGTTACACCACTGTACCTGGGGCTTCCCCAAGCCCCCAGCAGCCGTCCTGTCCCAGGTAAGTGAAACTGTTTGTTTTTTAGGAATATTCAGTTCCGCTTTAAGTGACAAACACTTTTTGTCATGAACTCCATCAGCTGGTTGCAAACAGTAAGCACAATTGTTCCTATGTACAATTACACATTTACCTATTTAAAGCAAACCTGTGACATTTTAAACAAGAACTTACCTTGGTAAAGTGAAGCCTCTGGTGCCTACCCTCAACGGTGCCACTCACCATTCCAGCGCTGGGACTCCCGTACATGAACGAGGCAGCACTGCACAGGTGCAGGTCGGCTCGCGTATGCGCACTTGCACGGAGCTGCAACTCGGGCTTGGCAGGAAGGGTTGGTCAACGGGCTTTTGGGGTCCCAGCGCTGGAACGCCAAGGAGAAGGGGGATGGGGAAACCTCTGAGTTATCCACTTGGGGCCCTCTTTTTCACTATAGGTTCACTTTAAAATCCATAACTGTGAACAGGGATAAAGAGATGCAATGCAGATTACCTCGTTGTCCCTTTAAATTCAGCCAGCAGATCGCTCATTGTGGATGACATCATTCTCCATGGAGGCCTCTGGGTCAGTCGGCTCCTGGCACTGACCATCTGGCCATAGAAGCCAAGAAAATAACAATCTCACTTGCGAGTAATACGTCTGCGCTCTCAGCGACGGCCTTTGTCGGTGAAGCGTCTCGGCTGGCTAAATTAGCTATAAAAAAGGAAAGAAAACAAATAACTCACCCATGTTGTGTGTAAGACAAGCGACAGTTATTGCGGTTCCTCGTAATCCTTTTTCATAAAGCGACGGTCGCGGCGCTGCGGGCGGCGGAGCCATGAGATGCCCAGGCAGCATCACGTCATTCCTCGCTAGGCCAGGTCTGTTCTGACTGACCATCCTTCCGCTGCGGCCCCCGCAGGAAGCCAGAGCTGTGATTGGCTGCTGGTGATGTCATGCTACAACTCTGCCAACAGTGCCCACATAAGCTGCCAATCTTCACCTATTAACGTTTTACCCCAAACAAAGCAGTGAGTGGTGATTGCGGAAGACAACACACAGGAAAAGCTTCTCCTGAGGACACAAGAGTACCTGTCACAGTGGCCTTTATTCACACTAGTGCAGAGCGGTGGGTCATTTTAACGCACCTCACCGCTATGCTAATGAGAACCTATGGGTGCTTTCATACAGCATGCGGTGAGCTGGATGTCGCCGATCTATGGCGCAGACCAACCGACGTTACCGCGCAACCTCTGCGATGCCCTGCGGCGGACCGGAAGTCATGTAAGTCTGTGTCGATGCTTGGATTTTAAAGAGGATAGAGGCGGCAGTGCACATGGGCGAAAGCGTATTTTTTACAATATGCTTCTGTGCACTTCCGTATTTCCCAAACAGGAAGTGACCACAAGCAAGTGTCACTTCCTGTTTGGATCTGAGCTAGACGGGGATTACCGCGTACTAACGTTTTTGTCAGGCTGCACCTCACCGCTGCCGCCAATGTATAGTCTGAAGCCGGCCTAAAGTGAAGGAGCAGGATTTTTAGCCCCCAGGGCTTCTCAATAGCACATGAAAAATGCTAAGCTAACAATGTGCCTCATAACTAGAAAAAAAATACATTCTAGCCTTTTTTTTTTTTTACATTTAAATGTTTGTTAGAGGCTTTTATTACCCTATTTCCATGGCCTGCGTTCGCAGAAGGAGCAGCCAGATAAGGACTGCTGTAATTAGCAGTAGCAATGAGAAAACAAAAGCTTTCATCAGCAGGGTGGTGGGGGAGATAGGACACTGTGCTGCTATCAATTTAGAGAAGTCACACTTCACAGATTCCCCTGGATAAATAAAGGCAGAGGGAAGGGAGGGGGAAAATTGCAGCTCCTACAGCTATTAGAATCCAGGACAAATTGCTGAAAAAAAGCTACTTGGCTTTCTTTAAGGGTACCTTAACCACTTCACCCCAAAGGAGTTTTAACCCAGCGGATAAGAGCGATTTTCGCCTTTCAGTGCTCATCCCTTTCATTTGCCAATAGCTTAATCACTACTAATCACAATGAAATGATCTATATCTTGTTTTTATCACCACCAAGTAACTACTTTATTTTCTACGCATTTTAAAGGGAAAAACAAATGAAAAGAGAAAAAATACACTATTTCTCCAATTTCATCCCCTATGGTTTTAAAATAAACACTGCTACTGTACATAAAACCCACACATTTTATCTGCCCATTTGTCCTGGTTATCACAAGATTTGAAATATGTCCCTAGTACAAAGTATGGTGTCAATATATTATTTGGAAATAAAGTTGTATTTTTTCTGTTTTTTTTTTACTGATCTCACGTGCACTCGCGCGGGAACGCACATGCATAAGTGTGCATGCGCATAACGGCAGCAGCGCTGCTTAACTTATAAAAACGCCCTGGAGCTGTTAAAGGGGAACTGAAGTAAGAGGTATATGGAGGCTGCCATGTTTATTTCCTTTTAAGCAATACCAGTTGCCCGGCAGCCCTGCTGATCCTCTGCCTCTAATACTATTAGCCATAGCCCCTGAACAAGCATGCAGCAGATCAGGTGTTTCTGACAAGACTAGCTGCATGCTTGTTCCTGGTGTTATTCAGATACTACTGCAGAGAAATAGACTAGCAGGGCTGCCAGGCAACTGGTATTGATTAAAAGGAAATAAATATGGCAGCCTCCGTATACCTCTTACTTCAGTTCTCCTTTAAAGAGACACTGTAACATCAAAAAGATCCCCTGGTGGGTACTCACCTCGGGTGGGGGAAGCCTCCGGATCCTAATGAGGCTTCCCACGCCATCCTCTGTCCCACGGGTGTCTCGCCGCAGCCCTCCGAACAGCCGGCGACTGTGCCGACTGTCAGTTCTATATTTACCTTTGCTAGCTCCAGCAGGGGCGCTGTGGCCGTCAGAGCGCCTGCGCAGGAGCCAGGAAGGTAAATATTACGTCACCGCTGCACGGAGGGCTACAGCGAGACCCCTGACGGATGGAGGACGGCGTGGGAAGCCTCATTAGGATCCGGAGGCTTCCCCCACCCGAGGTGAGTACCCCCCAGGGGCCGTTTTGTCGTTACAGTTCCTCTTTAAGAGGCTCCAGCAGGACGTTTTAATATGCCTGCTTGTCTTTAAGTGGCTACTGTGTACCAGAGACTGCGAAATCCAAAGTTTTTTTACGTACCTGAGGCTTTCTCCAGCCACATAAGCATAGATGTGTCCCCCTTTTTTCACATCTGTGTCCCTTTAATAATAAGCTGTTTTAGTCTAGTCCCTTGGGAGGCATTTGTGCCCTATCTCTATGACCAGAGACACGCGTGACTTATTTTTTGTATATCATGTGATTACCGCTGTTTTGTGCCAGCAGCGCAAGCAGAGCAGAGCTGTTAGTATGCAGAGCACAGCGCTGACTGTGCTGGGGATATAAAGGCAGGAATGCTGGGATAATGCGGTTATGGCTTCATTATAAAGCAGTTACAGCCGTTGACAGAGTACATTAGGGTTGTTTGCCGGATCACACTGGAAAATAAAATGCTTATTTGCTGACTGCGATTAAAAGCGAGTTTCCTTGTTGGTTGTATAGAGCTGGGCTCATTTCAGGATTAGCGTGTTCAACTTAGAAAACCGCGTGCGTTTCCCAGAAAGTGTGAGAATTTCCCCGGAAAGCTGCTGTGGATGGGATAATTACCAGTTATTCCTCCATACATTAAAATCCTTTATCATTCTCTGAGCTCCAGCTGAAATTACAAACCAGGCTAGGAGTCAGTGGATCGGCAATAGGGATGGTCGGAAATGATGCGGAAACTCTGATTACCGAAAATGCCGATTACCGATTTCATAGATTTCCAATTACTGATTTCCAAGCAAAGGCTTTTTTGTCATTTTTTTTTATAAAGTTGGTTAATTACTAGGTGGACCTAAGTCCATTAATATAATGGGCTCTAGTCCCTCACAACCCCCCTCCCCTCTTACCCCTATGGCCGCCGCCACATGTAAGCGCTCGTACCTGCGCGCGCTCCCTCCCCCCCATCCCTCCCCGGCCCCATCCTCCTCCTGTCCCAACGGCTACACGTGCCCAGTAGATAAAACACACGGACACGGATTTTATTAGCTAGGATAATACTTCTGAGTATTGGATCAATCAGTGAACGCAGAATTTTGCTGCGGTAATCGGAATACTACTACGATCATATCTGGTTAATTACAACACTCAGAAATACTCGGTAGTATCCAAGTCGTGTGATTGGCCTAAAATAACTGCAGTAATCTGATTTTCATGGAAACACTCTGCCTTCTCGGATTGGTCCAATGCTTCCGAGTTCTGGGATTGGGCTAAAATTACCGAGTTGTGGTAATGCCGTGTTTCAGTGGAAATTTGATTTCCAAAATAATTTTCCAATTACCGCTGCGGTAAGCACAATTCTGATCACAGGAATTTCAATTCTGCAGAATGAGCATCCCTAATCAGCAATACGTGCTGCAATACATCTTATCTCATCTCACTAATATTATAAATGTGAAAGATTGGAAGTTTGGATGTTTGTTACTCGATCACGCAAAAATGGCTGAACGGATTTGAATGAAATTTGGCACACACATAGTACATTACCTGGAATAAAGTATAGGATACTTTTTATTCCCATAACCAAAAAGGGGGCGGAGACAAATACAAATGTCACTGGGAAAATATAAACTGCAGCCATTCTTACACTGTTAATGGTAGGGTTCTCATACTTTGCACAGTTGGTCACTGGGTGACTGGGATTAATATTCAAAAAAGTGGGTGGAGCCTACATAAACCAATCAAAATTCACCTATTGATTTTCAAGGGGAATATTTGATTGCTGCCATTCTTGCACGGTTAATAGCACAAGCCTCAAACCTGGTACAGTTGGTTATTGGGTGACTGGGGTTCAAATTCAGAAAAGGGGGTGGAGCCATTATCAGCCAATCAGATTTGTTTCATTTCAATGCAAATTATTGATGCCAAAGACCGCAAAGCATCATCCAGAAAGTAGCTGCCATTTGCTTTTATCCAACATACCGGTAACCAGGGGGGGGGGGGGGGGGGGTAACAATAGACCCTGCAAGGCATGCAGCCTCAGGGGGGCCCAGAAGCTACAGGGGGCCCTGTGGGGTAGAAGTTTCTTTTCCCTGTGCTGAGAGACTGACAACTAAAGGCACGGATAGAAAAAGCTTTCTGCTCTCTGCACAATTGTTCTAATGACTGCATATGTTCAGCCACCGATAAGGAATCATACAAAGATTTGTTCTGTGTAATTTAAGTTGTATCTTAAAAAACGGATGTCATTTTATTGGGTTCCTCGAGATCCCACAACCATAACTGCAATTTGCACCGATTAAGACAATGATGCCTGTCACAAGAAATACTTACCCATCCTCTCTGGCAGCTGTCTGTGGACCCGCCTTCTTCTCTGCAGCTTTCTAAATTCACTGATGGACTTTCTATTTCTTGTTTTCTTACATATCCCAGCCGCTTCCTGTGGGAGGGATTACACCATGTGCAAACTCACCATCAGTCAGCCTGTCAGTTGTTGGGGCTGCAGAGCATGCATGTCCATGGGAGATCATAAGACACCTGATAGCTACAGTTTCCAAAATAGTTTTTAAATACGATTATATTTGTAGAGCTCTAATGAAGCCAAATGGATAGACCACAGTTGTTCTTTAAAATGCAAGCGATTAAAGAGGCACTATAATGACAAATTTTCAGGATACCCACTTTTATGTTAAATATCCTAGTTTCAGCATCAGAAAACAATTGCTATAGCCACATATTGCTGTATATTGGTATGTTGCGCCGCCCTCCAATTGAGGCTTAACCTAGGCTGTTTATTATGCAGAATACCCCCCCCCCCTCCCCTCCCCACAAGCATTCTGAGAGACCGGCTATATCTTCTACTGACTTTGGAACTCTCAGTAAATGAACCTTCTGCAGAGATCTATAATGGAAACCTATGTAATGTGCGCTCACTTGCCTAACATATAATTAGATCTAAACATTCATATAAATATAGTCCATAAACCAAAGTCCAGACCAGATTGCTTAAATGTCCATGGATCGCTGCATCAGTCACCAAGCATATGATGTAATCAAATTCCTTTTTCAGAATGCTGCGCTCCCATGTACTTAAGATCTTCTTATAATGAACCGCTCAAAAGAAAGAAAGAAAACAACATAGTGTGATACTGCTTCAATAAGTTTCCCTTTTCCACACCACCAGTGCTTGTAGCCTTTATCCCATGCACATTCCCCACGACTCATAGGGTTATACAGATCCTCACCATGTGAAATGCCTGCCAAATTACAGACAGCAAACCAGCACCATATATACTCTCCCAGAGCATGCAGATATCCACCAGATCATATGTGGCCTCTCACCTCACTCCTAGCTGTCCAAATTATAAGACAGCACCAGCGCTCAGTGTCTCACATGGACCATCCCAGTAGCTCTCCCAACCGATATTACTTCACTCAGGCAGATTCCTTATGTCAGCCTATCAAGTAAAGGACTTGACATAGCGTAAAACCATTAGCGTTTATGTAAGAATATAAAATAGTGCACTCACATGTAACCAGTAAAAACAAGCATGTAACATTCAGAGCTCTTCCTCGCCAGCCTCGTACGCCTGTAGCTCCGCCCTACGCGTTTCGTGCATGCGCACTCATCAGGGGCTGATGGCGTCTGATTGGCCGGCGCTTTTATCCACACTAACCTGCAGTACCTACCTATCACCGCATTTGCCCTTATTCAAAATGGCCGTTAGGCCACTTCCGCCCTCTCCTTCCGCTACATCCTCCTAGCATCCTCCTATACTAAGCAACCATGTCAGAGGGGGCAGTGCCCCGGAGGACGCCCATCACTGTACATCACCATGGTGACTGTAAACAGCCACCCATAGGTGTCCGAGCCTCCTGCGCCGCCCATCCACATCATTTCATGGTCATTCCTTAGATGTCATTTAGCAGGCTTTCTGACTGTTTCCGCGGCGGCCAAATGCAGGGCTATAACGGCCCTATAACGCTACCAAAACGCCAGCATATCTAAGTGTTTAGTAATACAACAATATAATAATGAAGTTTATACATTGACCATTAGGTTGTTAATAATAGGATTCTAGAACATTATGTCTTACAATGGCAGCAATAGAACAGCTAAAATCCAGTACAATATTGAAATGTGTTTGCATGTCTGCACTATGCATGTTACAGGGCCAGAGTTAGGACACCTATGTTTACCTGGGTACTTCTGCGCAGTATAGGTGATTAAGCATAAGAATGCATTCTTCTGTGAACTAAAACCCTGGCTTTTAATTTAGCTGTAGGGATAACAGTTGTGCCTGGATGAGTGAATCTGTGAATGCAATTGTTTGAACATTTGCATGTGAGTGTGCGAAGGGTTAATAGATTTTTGCTGTTTTCTAGCCGCACCCCCTTCAGCACCTCCCTTTCCCTAATAATTTATTTAATGTCCTAACCAGAGGCGATGTGCCTGGATATATGTATGTTTATTCTTATCATTGACCCCTGTGGCTAGGGTCCAATTCGGTGCACTCCCCTCTTCCCCTGTATGTTTGTCAGCATGCAGACAGCTTATGCTGGTGTATGTATGCGCATGGTGCACATGGACACATAACATTAGCTCCCTTGTGCGATTGGTAAGATGCACTGTCTTTCCCAGGAGAGGAAGTTAGGATGTGTGCTCCTAATCCATTGATAGGTTTGATGCAATGAATGTGTTTGCATGTCTGCACTATGCATGTTACAGGGCCAGAGTTAGGACACCTATGTTTACCTGGGTACTTCTGCGCAGTATAGGTGATTAAGCATAAGAATGCATTCTTCTGTGAACTAAAACCCTGGCTTTTAATTTAGCTGTAGGGATAACAGTTGTGCCTGGATGAGTGAATCTGTGAATGCAATTGTTTGAACATTTGCATGTGAGTGTGCGAAGGGTTAATAGATTTTTGCTGTTTTCTAGCCACACCCCCTTCAGCACCTCCCTTTCCCTAATAATTTATTTAATGTCCTAACCAGAGGCGATGTGCCTGGATATATGTATGTTTATTCTTATCATTGACCCCTGTGGCTAGGGTCCAATTCGGTGCACTCCCCCCTTCCCCTGTATGTTTGTCAGCATGCAGACAGCTTATGCTGGTGTATGCGCATGGTGCACATGGACACATAACATTAGCTCCCTTGTGCGATTGGTAAGAAGATGCACTGTCTTTCCCAGGAGAGGAAGTTAGGATGTGTGCTCCTAATCCATTGATAGGTTTGATGCAATGAATGTGTTTACATGTCTGCACTATGCATGTTACAGGGCCAGAGTTAGGACACCTATGTTTACCTGGGTACTTCTGCGCAGTATAGGTGATTAAGCATAAGAATGCATTCTTCTGTGAACTAAAACCCTGGCTTTTAATTTAGCTGTAGGGATAACAGTTGTGCCTGGATGAGTGAATCTGTGAATGCAATTGTTTGAACATTTGCATGTGAGTGTGCGAAGGGTTAATAGATTTTTGCATATATAGTATGGGACACCCCCTAATTTCATGAAACCCCCAATAAGCCCACACTAAGATTCTTAAATATCCACCCACCCACAAGACTCCACCGATCCCCACCCCCCCAAATCAATGTGGACTGTGGACCCCGGACGTGCACACCATCCCCACATTTAATTAATGAATTTTTATTTTTTATTGATTTTTTATTGATTTTCAATATTGTACTGGATTTTAGCTGTTCTATTGCTGCCATTGTAAGACATAATGTTCTAGAATCCTATTATTAACAACCTAATGGTCAATGTATAAACTTCATTATTATATTGTTGTATTACTAAACACTTAGATATGCTGGCGTTTTGGTAGCGTTATAGGGCCGTTATAGCCCTGCATTTGGCCGCCGCGGAAGCAGTCAGAAAGCCTGCTAAATGACATCTAAGGAATGACCATGAAATGATGTGGATGGGCGGCGCAGGAGGCTCGGACACCTATGGGTGGCTGTTTACAGTCACCATGGTGATGTACAGTGATGGGCGTCCTCCGGGGCACTGCCCCCTCTGACATGGTTGCTTAGTATAGGAGGATGCTAGGAGGATGTAGCGGAAGGAGAGGGCGGAAGTGGCCTAACGGCCATTTTGAATAAGGGCAAATGCGGTGATAGGTAGATACTGCAGGTTAGTGTGGATAAAAGCGCCGGCCAATCAGACGCCATCAGCCCCTGATGAGTGCGCATGCACGAAACGCGTAGGGCGGAGCTACAGGCGTACGAGGCTGGCGAGGAAGAGCTCTGAATGTTACATGCTTGTTTTTACTGGTTACATGTGAGTGCACTATTTTATATTCTTACATAAACGCTAATGGTTTTACGCTATGTCAAGTCCTTTACTTGATAGGCTGACATAAGGAATCTGCCTGAGTGAAGTAATATCGGTTGGGAGAGCTACTGGGATGGTCCATGTGAGACACTGAGCGCTGGTGCTGTCTTATAATTTGGACAGCTAGGAGTGAGGTGAGAGGCCACATATGATCTGGTGGATACCTGCATGCTCTGGGAGAGTATATATGGTGCTGGTTTGCTGTCTGTAATTTGGCAGACATTTCACATGGTGAGGATCTGTATAACCCTATGAGTCGTGGGGAATGTGCATGGGATAAAGGCTACAAGCACTGGTGGTGTGGAAAAGGGAAACTTATTGAAGCAGTATCACACTATGTTGTTTTCTTTCTTTCTTTTGAGCGGTTCATTATAAGAAGATCTTAAGTACATGGGAGCGCAGCATTCTGAAAAAGGAACTTCTGCAGAGATCACCTGACAGGACTAAGAAAGTAAATCGGGGTGAGGAAAGATTTTACAATGGAAAAACAAATACTGATTCATAAGGTAATATTGTAAATAAATAACCAATTAATTGTTATTTTCACTACAGTTCCTCTTGAATGTCGGATGGTCGGGGGTATTATTTTGCTTCTCTGCTTTCCTCGGATTATCTGAGGTAATTGTTCCGGTTCATTTTATAATAATTAGAGATATTTCCTGGTGTATTGTCAGCGGCGGGTCCCGGCAGTGCTGCCATCTGCGGGGTGACATCACCTCTGCAGTATGATTGGCATGGAGAGATCGGACAGGTGCCCAGCGCCAAAGCACATGTCACCGCGGTGCGCCCATCTGTCTCTCCATACTCTGCTAGCAGCCTCTGCCAGGCAATGACGGAATGTAACCTGACATACAAGGAGAGTGAAAGGCTTGTGTCATGGCAATAAAAATGGATGATGATCTAATAACTAATGCGATAAGTCTGTAATAGTTTATAGTTAATTGGATGTTCAGCACTAAGTACAGCCCTTCTCCCATATTGGGCATTTTCCAGTTAACAAAAGACCGTTCTGCTTGCTGATTAGACTGTATTGTTAAGGTCCGTACACACGCCGGACTGGAGGCAACGACGGGTCCGTCATTGCCTCCCGCTGGGTGGGCGTTCCAACGACAGTCCGGCGTGTGTACGCACTGTCGGCGGACTGATACGGCTGTTTCTGAGCTATCCGCCGAGTGGATCGCTCAGAAACAGCCGTATCAGTCCACCGACAGTGCGTACACACGCCGGACTGTCGTTGGAACGCCCACCCCGCGGGAGGCAACGACGGACCCGTCGTTGCCTCCAGCCCAGCGTGTGTACGGACCTTTAGGTTCACACAAGTAAATGCCACCATTGCCCCGCCCTTCCTGTGGCTGAAAGAATAGCAGTAATGGTGGTAAGGGGGATCATTAGTGTACGGGTTACCATAGCAGCCACAGCAACTGCTATGGGGCCCATATACAAGGCAGGGCCTGGTCTTGGAGCCTTCTTTTTTTTTTTTTTTTTTTTTTTTTTTTTAAGTGTACACTTATTCTTCATTGTTTGCTCCTTCATTGCTGTTGCTCTGTCTCTCCACCTAGAGTGGGGGGCCACAAGACCACCAGGGAAAGCTATATGGCTGGGACAACTAGACTACCAGGGAAATGGATACAAGATGGGAGGAGTGAACATTATGAGCGGTTGGGTTGGGGGGGCTGCATATATTTTGCTATGGGGCCCAGTGAGTTCCATTTACGCCTCTGATTATGGGATGCTAATAAATTTGTGTTAGCAGCATTTTCTTTAACTGGGTGACTGTTTGAAAAACACCTTGAAATGTGTATATTATACGCTACGGTGGCAATTCAAGCGAGACAGTCTATCCACCCTGTCAGCACCCTAAAACCAAGTCTTACTCAATTTCAGTAGGTTCATGTCATTGACTGGATTTGACATGCATTTTTAATGTGCTATTGAGATGCCCAGGGTGCTAAAAATGGTGCTTGGTTTGCTTTAAGATACAAAGCATCTTGAAAACTTATACAAGATAGAAGAAGGTTTTTTATTTTTTTAAGCGGTATTGTCACCATAAAAATCTAATTTCAACAGCAACTGGTCTGAGTGTATTACGTGATAAAGATGCTAATCCTGCATTCAAAACTTGCAAAACTTTTTCTGCTGTTATGATGTGCAGTTATCACATATTTCTGGAGCACTGGCCCTTTAGTAGTCAGTGCCAAACAGTTGAATGCTGGGGGTTCTTTTTATCTAAAAATATTCTTTCTCTTCCATTTATTTCCCTGCCTAGCTCCTTATCAGAAAAACCCTCTGATTACTTGTGTTTACAAGCAAGGCTGAGGTGACTCAGTGATTGGATGTGTAAATAAAACAGATAGTGCGGTTCCTAGTATACACCTCAGTGGAAGTGTCTGGAGACTCTGGGAGGAGGGCAGCTAATGAATACACAATGAGCAAGAGAAGGGAGGGGAGAAAACAAGAGTCAGGGAGGATATGATGTCAGCATTAGCTTGGCAAGATGGCCACTGCCTAGAATAGGATTTTCTGCTTTTCCTTTATAAAATTCCCAGGAATCAGTACGTGGATAGCACAATACATCTGTTATGTAAGTAGAAGTAGTATTTATCTACTTATATATGTGGTTTTATTTCTAGGTTATCATGGGTGTCGCTTGTTCTTTAAAGAAAAATTTGCTAATTTAAGCTGAGTGTGCAGCTCGTGCCTTTGCTGGGAAATGGATACACCAATGATTGAGATCTCTTCTGCCAAAATGCCAACAACGACCTTCTTAAGTTTAAAAGTCAAGCTCAGAATCAGCTTTCTTCCAGGGAGGACAGTGCGCGATGTCACACAAATGTCATCTACGTGATACAGAGAAAGCCATTCTTCCCAATGCAGATGCAGCATTCAGACACCAGGAAATGTAAAAACGACGAGAGAGCAGCACGATCGGCTGTAGCGTGCGGCGGGCTAAATGAAATGTACTCCATGGCGGCAGGGATAACAGGTTCCAACAGGGCGTAGATTTCAATTAGTGTCGTCCGGAAGCAGTTAAATTGAAGTAAGGTTGAAAATGACAAATTTCAATATGCCACTTTGTAGAAATGCCAAGAACTTTTTACAGGCGCCCAATTTTCTGCTTTGGCACCCATCAGCCGCTAGTTAGGTATCCAAAATTCCTGCTACCATTGTCCATACCTGCCTACACCGTTCCTGCCTACATTTCAGTGTGCACTCTGCATGGCTCAGTTTCGCTCTCGGCGATTGAGCCTGCCGCTGGCCGATGGCGGTCCTGGCCCCGCATCCCTGTTCGCCCTCTCATCACAGGGCGTATCCTGTGCAGGCGCAGTAGAGATTTTCTCATACTGCACCTCCCAGAGGCGTAACTAAGCCCCACCGGGCCCCCCTGCAGAATTTCAGAGCGGGGCCCGCTCGTGGCCGTTTTGTGGGGGCTGGAGGGGTGGAAGCATGAGGGAAAAGCCTTGGCCACAGTCGGCGGGGAGAGGGGAAGTTTCCCCCCTCTCCCTCACCTCGGGGCTCTCCCCTCTGCGCTCCCCTCCAGCTAGATATAGAGCGGGCAGCGGCGGGCACATACATACCTTCTTCCGTGCATTCCATCGCAGACTCCTCGCTCTAGCGGCTGACGTCACTTCCGGAACTTCCCGGGCCCCCCCCCGTGGTAGCATGGGCTGCAGGTTCTATTGTTACGCCACTGGCACCTCCGCAGGATGCTCACGGTGAAGGGAACGTGAACAAAGACGCGCACAGCCAGGGCCACACAGGCACAGTGGCCGGAAAAAGCAAAACTGAGCTGCGGCGGGGGGACCAGAGGATTGGTATGTCCCGCGCGAGCACAGGGCGGCTGCAGGGGCCGGTAGAAGCCCCAAGTAAATAAAACTGCCTTTTTTTTAAGGAGACCTAAGGTTTCCTTGGGGCTGGGTGCACACATAGCAGGAACGCTACCGTTGCGTAAAACGCTGCATTTTTGCGGCTAATGGAAGTCTATGGGCCGCAGGAAAAAACGCATATAAAAAACGCATATGCGTTTAAAAGTATGCGTTTCACAAAACGCTGGTTCTGTTGCATACTATGCAGGATGGCTGCCAAAACGCACATAATGAAAGTCAATGGGAATGCAATGGTATGCGTTTTCCATGTGTTTTTGCTTAAAAAAATTGTTTAGTGATGCATTTTCGCTTCCTGTTGTCTTCCTAGTTTTTGCAGTAGATTTGCATAAAACGCAATAGAAAAATGCATGAAAAACGCATACAAAAAGCATGCGTTTTGAATTAGCGAACCGCAAACGCATTAAAACGCACGCAAAAAGCAAGGAAAATGCTTCGCAGAAGCACCAAAAACGCAGTAAAAACGCACAAAAAAACGCACACAACATTAACATAAAACTTGACAGAAAACACAGCCTTTTACGCTATGTCACATGTGAACCCGGCCTTAATGAAAAGTGGGGAGAAGGCTGAGCTTGAGCTTTGAGGGACAATCAGCAATTTATGAATGAAAGTCAGTCTAATTTTAACAGTTATAATAGTCCATAGGATAGCAGCCAGTCACACAAAAAATTCTACCGTTCCTTTCTATTCCAGATGGCTGCGTAGTGTACTGGTTAAGAGCTCTGCCACTGACACAGTAAGCCAGCATCTATTCAGTAAGGAGACCCTGGGCAAGACTCCCTAATGCTGCTACTGCCTGTAGAGCGCCCCCTAGTGGCTGCAGCTCTGACCTAATACTGCTACTGCCTATAGAGCGCGTCCTAGTGGCTGCAGCTCTGGCCTAACACTGCTAATGCCTATAGAGCACCCACTAGTGGCTGCAGCTCTGGCCTAACACTGCTACTGCCTATAGAGCGCCCCTAGTGGCTGCAGCTCCAGCCTAACACTGCCACTGTCTATAGAGCGCCTCCTAGTGGCTGCAGCTCTGGCCTAACACTGCTACTGCCTATAGAGCGCTCCCTAGTGGCTGCAGCTCTGGCCTAACACTGCTACTGCCTATAGAGCGCGCCCTAGTGGCTGCAGCTCTGGCCTAACACTGCTACTGCCTATACAACAACCCCTAGTGACTGCAGCTCTGGCCTAACACTGCTACTGCCTATAGAGCGTGTCCTAGTGGCTGCAGCTCTGGCCTAACACTGTTGCTGCCTATAGAGCGCCCCCTAGTGGCTGCAGCTCTGGCCTAACACTGCTACTGCCTATAGAGCACCCCCTAGTGGCTGCAGCTCTGGCCTAACACTGCTACTGCCTATAGAGCACCCCCTAGTGGCTGCAGCTCTGGCCTAACACTGCTACTGCTTATAGAGCACCCCCTAGTGGCTGCAGCTCTGGCCTAACACTACTACTGCCTATAGAGCGCTCCCTAGTGTCTGCAGCTCTGGCCTAACACTGCTACTGCCTATAGAGAGCCCCCTAGTGGCTGCAGCTCTGGCCTAACACTGCTACTGCCTATAGAGCACCCCCTAGTGGCTGCAGCTCTGGCCTAACACTGCTACTGCCTATAGAGCGTGTCCTAGTGGCTGCAGCTCTGGCCTAACACTGTTGCTGCCTATAGAGCGCCCCCTAGTGGCTGCAGCTATGGCCTAACACTGCTACTGCCTATAGAGCACCCCCTAGTGGCTGCAGCTCTGGCCTAACGCTGCTACTGCCTATAGAGCGCCCCCTAGTGGCTGCAGCTCTGGCCTAACACTGCTACTGCCTATAGAGTGCCCCCTAGTGGTTGCAGCTCTGGCCTAACACTGCTACTGCCTATAGAGTGCCCCCTAGTGGTTGCAGCTCTGGCCTAACACTGCTACTGCCTATAGAGTGCCCCCTAGTGGTTGCAGCTCTGGCCTAACACTGCTACTGCCTATAGAGTGCCCCCTAGTGGTTGCAGCTCAGGCCTAACACTGCTACTGCCTATAGAGTGCCCCCTAGCGGCTGCAGCTCTGGCCTAACACTGCTACTGCCTATAGAGCGCCCCCTAGTGGCTGCAGCTCTGGCCTAACACTGCTACTGCCTATAGAGCGCTCCCTAGTGTCTGCAGTTCAGGCCTAACACTGCTACTGCCTATAGAGCGCCCCCTAGTGGTTGCAGCTTTGGCCTAACACTGCTACTGCCTATAGAGTGCCCCCTAGTGGTTGCAGCTCTGGCCTAACACTGCTACTGCCTATAGAGTGCCCCCTAGTGGTTGCAGCTCTGGCCTAACACTGCTACTGCCTATAGAGCGCCCCCAGTGGCTGCAGCTCTGGCCTATCACTGCTACTGCCTATAGAGCGCCCCCTAGTGGCTGCAGCTCTGGCCTAACACTGCTACTGCCTATAGAGCACCCCCTAGTGGCTGCAGCTCTGGCCTAACACTGCTACTGCCTATAGAGCACCCCCTAGTGGCTGCAGCTCTGGCACTTTGAGCCCACCAGGAGAAAAGCACAATATAAATGTTTTGTGTCTGTAATACTAGAGTTATGCTTTAAAAGCAAGACCCTCTGGCCACGCCCTGTTTTAGTTACACATGATTTCACATTCTGCAAGAACTATTTTGTTTGTCATCATTTTGCAGTAGTTCCGTCCCTATCGTTAGGCGTTTATTTGTCAGTGCATATTTTCCTGTGAACTTCCATTTCTGCAGAGATGGTTATCGGTTAGGGTCATGCAGGCTGTAGCTGACATACAGGCCTCATTTCTGGCCACTCCTGGCATGTCCTGCCTTGCAGCCTGTGTTAGCAGCTCAGTGTGCAGGGTGTGAGGGCAGAGCTGGAGACGGAGGCTGCTGCAGCGGAAGATCCTGCCTGGACAGGTAACTCGCCCTGCAGCACATGCCACCCTCTCCCTGCACAGTCTGTATATCCTCTCCCTAAACCTCACTTCCCGAGCCCTGGGGCTCCCAGCTCAGAACTCAGACATTTAGACCCCAGCCTCAGCTATCTCCGCACCCATCACCCCTCTGTCGTCATTTTATGGCCCGCTGTGGCTAGAAAGTGATGCAGAAATACAGAGAGAGGGGGCAGAAGCCAAATCTCTGCAGGTACGACCCCGACAACGATGACATAAAACAAACATTTCATTTCCTTTCATTTTCCGTGCAGGTGACGCTTTGATCTGTTGCTGGAAGGCATTACAATAGTCTCTCGAGCCCGCAGGACATTAATTCATAACTAGTATCTGCTGATTTACTCAATAAAAAACTATGTGCAGAAGCAAGCTTGGCCAAGTTTCTCTTTCCATACATTTTTTGTAATAATCCGGTGATAAATATTAGTGGTTTCTGCCTCATCAGACAACATTCATGAAAGGTATCTAAAGAAAACCTGTAACGAGAAAAAGTTCCCCTGGGGGGTACTTACTTTGGGTGGGGGAAGCCTCCAGATCCTATTGAGGCTTCCCCGTCCTCCTGTGTCCCACGGCGGTCTCGCTGCGCCCCTCCGAACAGCAGGAATGTAAATATTTCCCTTCCCGGCTCCAGCCCAGGCGCAGTATCGGCTCTCGGCTCGGAGATAGGCGGAAATAGCCGATCGCTGTTGGGTCGCTCTACTGCGCAGGCGCAAGTCTCCTGCGCCTGCATAGTAGAGCAGACCAGACAGAGATCGGCGATTTCCGCCTATCTCCGTGCTGAGAGCCGCAGCAGCGCCCCCGCTGGAGCCAGGAAAGGTAACTGTATCAAGCATTGTCAGGCTTGTCAAGCTTTGATTTGCAGGACACTTCGGGGGAGCCAGCGCTGGACTACCTGCAGCTACAGGGGAGCGGGAAGCCTCATTAGGACCCTGAGGCATCACCCTCCCGAGGTGAGTACCCCCCAGGGGGACCTTTTTTGTTACAGGTTCTCTTTAAAGGCGGCCACAAACATTACACTTTTTTTTTTATCCAATTCGACCAACCTGATCCAATTTTTCAATTGATTGGAAGTTTTGAAGAAATCATTAGATTTAACACACGTGTGTTCGAGATGGCCGTAATGTGGGAAATGATGACAATCTTTGTGGAATCGTAAATGTCAAACAAGTTGGTTGGATAGAAAGCCGTTCTGCACGGCCGGGTTACCATAAGGCGCTATAGGCTCCTGTGAGGTAAATCTGGGCCTGCCTTTCTGCACGGCTGGGTTACCATAAGGCGCTATAGGCTCCTGTGAGGTAAATCTGGGCCTGCCGTTCTGCACGGCCGGGTTACCATAAGGCGCTATAGGCTCCTGTGAGGTAAATCTGGGCCTGCCTTTCTGCACGGCTGGGTTACCATAAGGCACTATAGGCTCCTGTGAGGTAAATCTGGGCCTGCCTTTCTGCACGGCCGGGTTACCATAAGGCACTATAGGCTCCTGTGAGGTAAATCTGGGCCTGCCGTTCTGCACGGCCGGGTTACCATACGGCACTATAGGCTCCTGTGAGGTAAATCTGGGCCTGCCTTTCTGCACGGCCGGGTTACCATAAGGTACTATAGGCTCCTGTGAGGTAAATCCGGGCCTGCCGTTCTGCACGGCCGGGTTACCATAAGGTACTATAGGCTCCTGTGAGGTAAATCTGGGCCTGCCGTTCTGCACGGCTGGGTTTACCATAAGGCACTATAGGCTCCTGTGAGGTAAATCTGGGCCTGCCGTTCTGCACGGCCGGGTTACCATACGGCACTATAGGCTCCTGTGAGGTAAATCTGGGCCTGCCGTTCTGCACGGCCGGTTTACCATATGGCACTATAGGCTCCTGTGAGGTAAATCTGGGCCTGCCGTTCTGCACGGCCGGGTTACCATAAGGCGCTATAGGCTCCTGTGAGGTAAATCTGGGCCTGCCTTTCTGCACGGCCGGGTTACCATATGGCACTATAGGCTCCTGTGAGGTAAATCCGGGCCTGCCGTTCTGCACGGCCGGGTTACCATAAGGCACTATAGGCTCCTGTGAGGTAAATCCGGGCCTGCCGTTCTGCACGGCCGGGTTACCATAAGGTACTATAAGCTCCTGTGAGGTAAATCTGGGCCTGCCGTTCTGCACGGCTGGGTTTACCATATGGCACTATAGGCTCCTGTGAGGTAAATCTGGGCCTGCCGTTCTGCACGGCCGGTTTACCATAAGGCACTATAGGCTCCTGTGAGGTAAATCCGGGCCTGCCGTTCTGCACGGCCGGGTTACCATAAGGCACTATAGGCTCCTGTGAGGTAAATCCGGGCCTGCCGTTCTGCACGGCCGGGTTACCATAAGGCACTATAGGCTCCTGTGAGGTAAATCTGGGCCTGCCGTTCTGCACGGCCGGGTTACCATAAGGCACTATAGGCTCCTGTGAGGTAAATCTGGGCCTGCCGTTCTGCACGGCTGGGTTTACCATAAGGCACTATAGGCTCCTGTGAGGTAAATCTGGGCCTGCCTTTCTGCACGGCCGGTTTACCATAAGGCACTATAGGCTCCTGTGAGGTAAATCTGGGCCTGCCTTTCTGCACGGCCGGGTTACCATAAGGTACTATAGGCTCCTGTGAGGTAAATCTGGGCCTGCCGTTCTGCACGGCTGGGTTTACCATAAGGCACTATAGGCTCCTGTGAGGTAAATCTGGGCCTGCCGTTCTGCACGGCCGGGTTACCATACGGCACTATAGGCTCCTGTGAGGTAAATCTGGGCCTGCCGTTCTGCACGGCCGGTTTACCATATGGCACTATAGGCTCCTGTGAGGTAAATCTGGGCCTGCCGTTCTGCACGGCCGGGTTACCATAAGGCGCTATAGGCTCCTGTGAGGTAAATCTGGGCCTGCCTTTCTGCACGGCCGGGTTACCATATGGCACTATAGGCTCCTGTGAGGTAAATCCGGGCCTGCCGTTCTGCACGGCCGGGTTACCATAAGGCACTATAGGCTCCTGTGAGGTAAATCCGGGCCTGCCGTTCTGCACGGCCGGGTTACCATAAGGCACTATAGGCTCCTGTGAGGTAAATCTGGGCCTGCCGTTCTGCACGGCCGGGTTACCATAAGGCACTATAGGCTCCTGTGAGGTAAATCTGGGCCTGCCGTTCTGCACGGCTGGGTTTACCATAAGGCACTATAGGCTCCTGTGAGGTAAATCTGGGCCTGCCTTTCTGCACGGCCGGTTTACCATAAGGCACTATAGGCTCCTGTGAGGTAAATCTGGGCCTGCCTTTCTGCACGGCCGGGTTACCATAAGGCACTATAGGCTCCTGTGAGGTAAATCTGGGCCTGCCGTTCTGCACGGCCGGGTTTACCATAAGGCACTATAGGCTCCTGTGAGGTAAATCTGGGCCTGCCGTTCTGCACGGCCGGCTTACCATAAGACACTATAGGCTCCTGTGAGGTAAATCCGGGCCTGCCGTTCTGCACGGCCGGGTTACCATAAGACACTATAGGCTCCTGTGAGGTAAATCTGGGCCTGCCGTTCTGCACGGCAACCTTTCACTCAATAATCACCTTTTGCTCATTTTGCATTTTCATACAGCCACATTTTCCACTGTGACATTTATCACCATTTTCCACCTCTGTACATCTAGCAAGGGTCCCCATTCAATTCACTTTTACTCCTGAGTTTTCTCCGAGGGGATCATTTTTCATCTTCTGTTTAAAAATAACTCTTCAGCTCTCTGCAATTGAAAATTCCAAAACGAGGGTGAAAAAGTAGTGCCAAAATTATTCTTAAGGGGCCCATACACCTAACTATTTTCCCGCCGATATACGGCAGATTCAATCACTGTGATCGAATCTGCTGTGAAATCGTTGCGCAAACGCTGACAGAATGATCGATTTCCGTCCGAAATCAATCGTTCCTGTCGATTCCCGTCGATCCGTCCGTGCGGAAGATTTTGCTCGATCGCCGGCGGGTCGGGAGTGCGTCGATAGCGGCGTTCGAATGCCCGACGACCGCCACAACAGCGGCAATACATTACCTGCTCCGGCCGGCGCGTGTCCCCTGGTCTCCGCTGTCTTCTTGTCCGCTGGACTCCGAGTCCGGCTGGCTTCACTGAACTTCCTGTCCCGGCACGAAGTTTAAACAATAGAGCGCCCTCTACTGTTTAAACTTCCCCGGACGTGAAGTGAAGCCAGCGGTCCGGAACCCAGCGGAGAAGAAGACAGCGGAGACCAGGGGACTCGCGCCGGCTGGATCAGGTAATGTATGCGGGGGAGGGGGGGCGGCAGCAGCGGCAGCTCCACAGATTGTGATCGGTGTCAGGCTGAAATCGATTCACAATCTGTTTGCAGTAAAGGCAGCCATACGATCCCTCTCTGATCAGATTCCATCAGAGAGGGATCTATCTGTTGGTCGAATCTGATGGCAAATCCACCAGTGTATGGCCACCTTTAGTACTGGTATTTTCTTGCTTGCTGGTGAATTAAAAGGCATTTTGATAAGATATGAAAATATCACCAAGGAGAAAACAGGAGAAAAAGTGAATGGAATCAAGACAAGACAAATAACATTTATATAGCACTTTTCTCCTGGCGGACTCAAAGCGCCAGAGCTGCAGCCACTAGGGCGCGCCCTATAGGCAGTAGCAGTGTTAGGCCAGAGCTGCAGCCACTAGGACACGCTCTATAGGCAGTAGCAGTGTTAGGGAGACTTGCCTAAGGTCTCCTACTGAATAGGTCCTGACTTACTGAACAGGCAGAACCGAGATTCGAACCCTGGTCTCCTGTGTCAGAGGCAGAGCCCTTAAAGGAATACTATCGATACCCAAGTGTTCTAAAATGACAATGTGCAAATAATGTCTAAGTAGCTGTGTAAACATTTTCCTACTATTCATGTTACATATCAGAGGCAAAAGCTGTAATTTATTGAGGGTAGGATTTAGCTATATTGGGACAAATCAATTGCAGAAGGGGTGTCTGCCTCAATACACAGCCTGTGTTGCATATCAGACTACAGAAAGCAAATATCAAACATATCAAACTCTGAAAGCAAAAACAGTATGAAAAGCTGTGACAATTAGTTACATTTCCTCTGCTCTCTTCAGACAGGTCAGTCAGAAACACAGGACACAGGAGCTGCAGCTGTTGGGAGCTCTCTCTCTCACACACACAGAGCTACACATAGAGTTAACTGATCAAGTGTGAGGGGAATTTCCCCTCTCATGGCTCAGTCTGCCTCAGTTTTGGCGTCAGTAAACTTTGAATGTATTTTGATAACAGTAAACAAAGAAGTTGCTACTAAAATGTATACACCAGTACTTAGCAGCACTTCCCAAACAATTACTGTGTCAATTGAAAAAAATATGTGAATCGATAGTATTCCTTTAACCATTACACCATCATGCCGGATATCTCATGTGATCATCATTTGCAGTTACATTTACCACTGAACACCACATTGCTCAGTTACATAAATAACCCAAGTACAATAGCGTTACTTATATGACAATTCTATACATATTATTTTCACATTATGGTACAGTGATACCATAACATACTCTTTCCATCTTTTCATTATGTACAGATATACACTCTTTCATAATTCCATCTATTATTATTACTGATTTATAAAACACCAACATATTCTGTGGCACAGTACAAAGTAAGAAAACAAACAAGGGATACATAATGATACAGACAATGATATACATCAAATACGGACATTGGTACAAAATACAGAACTGGTGATTACAATGACAGATGTAGCCTGATGACTAAAATGTATAACAGAGTGCAAGCTATGAAATGAATAACATTCCAAGACACAAACGGTGAGAGAGCCCTGCCCTTGTGAGCTTACAATCTAAAGCAATGGGGGAAAACCAGAGGTGGGATAGTACAATATTCATACCTAGAGGCAGTGTGTTTAGGTTACCTAGTAAGGAGTAAAACTTAACGAGAGGTCGAAGGTGAATGGTCTAAGTTAGAGAATATGCTTGTCGGAAAAAGTGAGTTTTGAGGGTGCATTTAAAGATTTCAAAGGTTGGAGAGTGATGGATGTGCTGTGGAAAGGCATTCCAAAAGAGGGGTGAAGCACGTGAGAAGTCTTGTATACATGAATGTGAGGTGATGATTCTAGAGAAGGACAATAGAAGGGCATGTGCAGATCTGAGATTGCAGTTGGGTTGGTATTTATCCATCTTTTGCTATGTACTGAAAAGTTACATACAAGTTATTCCGAGCTGAATACAATTTGACAATGCATCGCACACCATACAACGCTTGGTAAAGTTGGTCTAAATTTTCCAATATGTCCAATCTAAAAAAATAAGAAAAACAGGAAATTCAATTGTATTTTTCAATCAAAAACCAAAAAACCTTTCACAACCAAACGAATAGGGGTTATATGGAACAGAAAAACCGTTTCAGGTGCGTTTTCAGCAACATGCAGTAATGATGCGATCCGCAGGAACATCAGAAGTGCATCCATGCAGAATGCGTTTCTGAGCATTCGCGGTGCGATTCCTTTCATTACAAATGACTACAATCGCAACCAGAGGCGCTTGGCCAGGATACAGACATAATTCTGCATTCTCCAATTTATTGCCTGATGAAGCAGGATTGTGACCTGCGAAAGGCGTTGCATGTTTGGAGTATCTAATAAATGTCACTGTGTATTGTAGTAATGTCTTACAGTCTATTTTTTCTACGAGGGAGGTAAGTCCACCAAACGTCCCCCTTTTTAAATGTTATTTTTTAACGTTTTTACCCTTATTGGCGCCACTGTTTAGCTATCTAGAATCGCAACCGCATCAAGAAAAGTAAAAGAATAACGCAGTGCCCTGAGATGCCGCAACTGCCTGCAGCGCGGACATGGAAATGAGGCCTTAGGCTGACGGCGTAGCGCGCGTATCAAGTAAAGTATAAAGGTGACCACCACACGACACGATACAACAAAATGATCCAATTTTATGATAATTCCCTAAAAACGATCCGTTGTAAAGAACAATTTTATGCTTTTTTTTATTATTTTTCATCCAAGAAATCTGATTGAATTGCCCATTTTTTATAGATAAAGAAGATCGGTAGTGCTGGATTTTTCTAATAAATGTTTAGGACAATTGAGTGGAGTAGGGTAAATTGTCAATTTCGTGATGTGTAGACCCAAGCAATTTTTTTTTAGCGTTTCCAACTGTTTCTTTTCATCATTGGGGAAACACTGAGCCCACGTGTGTGGTACATTGGTCAGATTTTTTTAAATGTTCCAATCAATCAGAAAAATTGATTGTACTTCTAGAATTGACGTTTAAAAGTTTATGAATAGATATCTGGTTTGCGAGCATAATTTGTTCCGGAACCATGCTTGTGATTCAAAGCGCTTATATCAAAATGAATTTCCCATCAGAATTAATGGAAACTCAGGTGATTCGTTCCACAATCCAAAAACATTTAAAGAAAAATATTTAATATAAAGTACGGTACTGTATAAAGTAGAAATGTAAAAAAGACTTTCACTATAACAGAATCATAATCTGCTAATTACAATTATGTAAAATTTGGCGTAATTTTTTTCAATAAAGGCCATGCGTAATTACGATTTGGACATTCAATTAAATTTGCGTAAACCATTAGTAATTTTGCATAAGGCTAGGTCCACACTAGACACAGATGCAGGACGGACACTGCAGTCCGGATCAGGGGAAGATTAGGGGAAGTACCGCCGTACTGCAAACTGATGAAAGTGCATCAGTTTTGCATCAGTTTCCGTTCAGGTTTTTCCCTGACAGAAAACGTCTCTATCATTAGGAAGGAGTGGGAGGATTTTTTGGGCCAATCATAAAGCTCAGGCTATCCGTTTTAACATCCGTTTTTTTGCGTGTGGAGCTGGAGATGCGTTTTCTCATTGCTTTCACTACCCCTGCGTGTATCCGTGGTCCTGATCCGTTGCGTGAAAATGCAGCAGGTCCGGACCTTCCGTTCAGGTTTTGAAAACGGGTCCCCGCAAACGCAGACGGATCCGTTTTTTACTTGGGTGAGGCTGGCTGCTATTTTGAACATTAGTATCTGGGACTCCGTTTTTCATCAGGTTTGAAAAACGCAGCCACGGATACGTTTCTGGACCTAGTGTGGAACAGCTTTACTTCCGGATAATTTTGTTCCAACTTTAGTGGTTAATAGCAAAGACCATGACCCAGCCAGTGGGGACAGCGGCAGCTAGTAGCATGGCAGAGAGACTCCTAGGGGCTGGAAGAAGACCCAGGTGAGTATAGCTTTACTTTTATACGGTGGCCTAATGTATCCTTTAAGTGCATTTAAGAGACTAGCGGAGGAAGCAAAAAAGGATCCACAAACCAAACGAGGTCGGTGCAAAAAGCTGGTCTTCTTTATTGGAAACTCCACATTACAAAGTGCAATAAAACCACAGGATCGACTGACGCGTATCGGGCCTATAATCTGCTCCTACTCATAGTTAGAGTGACGCAGAAGGAGAACAGAGGCGCCAAAAGGATATAATTTACTAAAATTGTTAAAATCGCTGGGGAGGCAGTGGTGGACTTATCTCCCCCAAGCAGACATACAGCTGTCAATTTCTCATTAAAATAAGTTTATTCACATACTCTAAAGTGTACAGCAACGCGTTTTGCAGGTATATTCCCGCTTCCTCAGGCAATAATAAGGAGTATCACACAGCACGAAGTCAAGTGTACGCCTAGCGCCTCTGTCCACAGAGGCGCTGTACTTGGCTACACAACTTCTGAGTTACTCCTATCTGTATTATTGCCTGAGGAAGTGGGCTAGAGAGCCACGAAAAGCGTTGCATTTGTTCTGGAGTACGAATTAAATCTTGCTTAAACCATACATAGTGGTTGGGTTTGGTTTTGGGGAGATAAGTCCACCCTTGTCCCCCAACTTTTATCTGTTTTTACCTATGATCAATGTTTACTCTGCTGGCGCCTCTGTTTCCATTGCAATTATAGTTATCCCCCTGGTGGATGGGGGAACGCCCCTTCTTTCCTTCTACAGAGAGCGACTTTTTAGCCTGAGTGGGGACAGGTCTAATATATCCCCATAAGTGCTTTAAGTGGTTGCCTGAACCCAGCAACCCATACTTGTGAGCATATTTCTATTTGCTGCTACCTTGGCATTCCTTTATCATCAATAACACACTATTGGGGGCTCTCGATTGTGTTTTCCTTTCTTTTACTATTCAGTAAGGAGTTCTTGGGCAAGAAAACCTAACTCTTCAAGGTGACCTACTGGGCGAGACCTCAGCGGCTGCAACTCTCAAGCTAAGAAGAAAAGCACCAAACAGATGATAGTGCTTCATGTCCTATAAATCACATCGTCCAGATGCAGCTGTCATTTCCCTTTAACATCCTGGCCATGTTTATATGGGACAGATGAGGCAGAGCATTATCATAGATATCTAAACCACCACACCTGTCTTCTGCCAGATCAACAACACAGTCATGTTGTGTCAACCTATCCAGGTAACAATTAACTGGTAGCACACACAGCCCAGGCCTGGAATCACTGCTGATGTTATTCACACTATAAGAGGATGATTTACTAAGGAGGTGTGAGGGGATCTTATCTCCATTACCTTCTCCTTATCCCTGGACCTCATCCTATCAGGAGAGCAGGGACTCTGAAAAGTAGGAATAGAGCTACTCTGCCCACAAGGGGGCTTCTACAAATCATTAGCCCCCAACAGGGGTGTAACTAGAAATTACTGGGCCCCCTGCAAAACTTTGGATGCCCCCCCCCTCCCCCTCACTTTCTGCACAGGTAAACTGAGAACAAATGTTATTCCATTGGTTAGTGCACACTTGAATGTGTTTTCCCCATTGCAGATAAAGACAGACAGCAGTGAAGCACTGCAGGCATTTTCTCTATCAATTACATTCGCTTCTGTGATAAAACGTGCATGTTTTCACACATATAGACACATGGTATGCAGAAAACACACACAGAAAACCGACAGAGGAGTGTGCTCCCAGCCTCAGCTTATTACACTCACTCTGTCCATCTCTGATGGAGCAGAACTGGCTCTGCAGACTTCTCCAGCATCACTACAGTACAGAGCAGTCTTGGGGAGGGGGAAGAGAGGTTGGGGGCTGGACGCTGTACACAAGAGCCTGCTGCACACTGAATAAGAACTGTGTTTACAACTCTCTATTATTCAGTATCAGTGGCTGAGCAGACGCAGTCATTAGAACAATTGTGCGGAGAGCAGACATTTTTTTCTCTATTTTGCCCTTAGTTGTCAGTCTCTCAGGACAGGGAAAAGAAACATCTTCCCCCATGCCCCCCCCCCCCGCAGCTGCATCCCTTGCAGGGTCTATTGTTACGCCCCTAGCCCCCAGCATTGGAATGGTAGGACCTGCTGAATTCTGAATACACAGAAATTCCAAAAATGTTACACATGGATTCTAAAATACTTAAAGAGGAACTCCAGTGAAAATAATGTAGTAAAAAAAGTGCTTCTTTTTTTACCATAATTATGTATAAATGATTTAGTGTTTGCCCACTGTAAAATCTTTCCTCTCCCAGATTTACATTCTGACATTTATTACATGGTGACATTTTTACTGTGGGCAGGTTATGTAGCTGCTCCTAGCTGTTTTGGCTGTTAGAGACAGCTGTAAACAGCTAATTCCTGTCTGTGAACATTGTTACATTGTGGCAGTTTGCCTAGAGTACCGCGGTACTCAGAGCTTCTTGTGGGAGGGTTTTCAGCACAAAATCAGTCATACAGCGCCCCCTGATGGTCTGTTTGTGAAATGCATTATATTTCTCATGTAAAAGGGGGTATCAGCTACTGATTGGGATACAGTTCAATTCTAGGTTGGAGTTTCTCTTTAAGTGATCTCCAAGTTTGTACTACATCATTTATTGGGAATATATTCTTTCACTTTCATGGTCTTCAGTTTGTCCTGCTTCCTCTCTGACTACAGCGGCGCCTCATGTGACCCGGCAGCAGGTAACAGGTCACATGAGGCACCACTGTAGCCATAGATATAGGAAACTGGACAGGCGGATGGAGATCCTATCGCTGGAACGCTGAGAGCAGGTGAGTGAAGCAGCGCTGCGCATCTAGGGAGGGGGAGATGGGGAGTGCGAGGAGGAGGGGGACATTTGGGGAGGGGAGCCGCCTCTTTCTGCCCTCTTATTGTTGCCACTCTGAAGCATGCGGTTCACGTTGCTTCATGGAAGAACCGAACCTGAGGACAGCGGTGCGCGTAGGACACGGAGAAAGGACAGAGAAGACTCTGTGGCCGCTTCACTCATGCGAACGCCAAGCCCAACACCATTGTGCACAAACATGCGCACTCCCCCAGCCATAGGCAAACAAACCACAGCCTGCGGCGCTATGAGTATGAGCAACTGTGGTCTCCTACAATGCATCTCACCAGGGGCGTAGCAATAGGGGGTGCAGAGGTAGCGACCGCATCGGGGCCCTTGGGCCAGAGGGGCCCCGAGGGACCCTCCCTCAACTACAGTATTAGCTCTCTATTGGTCCTGTGCTCATAAAAATCACTTCTAAAGATACTTTGAATAGTGGTAATCATTAACAAACTGTTCCCCATCCCCTTCTTGCACCTCTGACACTGTAGTTGCCATTGGCAGGTTTTGGTGCGCCGTATTAATTGTTCTGTATAGAGTGCTTGGGGGGCCCCATTGTAAAACTTGCATCGGGGCCCACAGCTCCTTAGCTACGCCACTGATCACTACTGATAATAAGAGGGCTTTTCTGTCTCTTCTAGTACCCTAGAACCGGAGGATCGGCATGTCCCGGTGCGGGCACAGGACGTCTGCAGGGGTCAATAGAAGGCTCAGGTAAGTTTAACTTTTTTTTCTCCTTACAGGCTTCCTTTAATAATTCGTTGAAATGTTTTCGTTACCGGTGTGTATTGGTCCATTATACACCTACTTTTAAGCCTTTCTTTCTAAAGTCTGATATAACTCAGGCGACTGTTGCAAATATTTGTCAGCTAACAGCAGATTTATTTTTTTTAATACAGCCCATCTTGCATTGATCTCTGAAGTTCTCCCATCTTACAGTAGCACATGACTATTTCTTCTAGATTACACCAATTTTAATAATTGAATAAAACTGAAAAAGGGAACACCTTCTTCACTAATCATGAAATGCCACTTTTAGCTGGAAAATTGATTTTGTGCGGAGAGCTAGCAGCACACCACGACCTCAGAATGCATGCATAAATGATCGCATTACAGCTGAAAAGAGGTTACGGTTAAAGAGAAACTCCGACCAAGAATTGAACTTTATCCCAATCAGTAGCTGATACTCCCTTTTACATGAGAAACCTATTCCTTTTCACAAACAGACCATCAGGGGGCGCTGTATGGCTAATATTGTGGTGAAACCCATCCCACAAGAAGCTCTGAGTACCGAGGTACTTCTGGCAGTTTCCTGTCTGTGAACCCTGTTGCATTTTGGGAAATAGCTGTTTACAGCTGTTTCCAACTGTCAAAAAAGCATGCAGCAGCTACATCACCCGCCAGCAGTAAAAATGTCACCATGTAATAAATGTCAGAATGTGGATCTATTTTAAAATCTAATCTAGATCTAATTTAAAAGATTTTACAATGGGCAAACACTGACTAAATCATTTATACATAATTATTGTAAAAATTAAGCACTTTTTTGATTACATTATTTTCATTGGAGTTCACACACGCCATACTTTTTCAAACGACGGGTCAGTAAGACCCTCCCGCGGGGCGGTCGTTCTGCCGACAGTTGCACATGAGTACAAGCTGCCGGCAGACTGATAAGACTAGAGGTGAGCGTAATGACTTAATTACGATTTCGCGAAATTTCACGTTATTAGTGTAAGTACGATTATGGCCGTAAGTACATAATCGTAATGAAGAAGGATTTAGCGAAATTCCGCGTAAGCGTAATTTTCGCGTAGCTTTCGCTTTACAGTGGGTATCGCGAAATTACGTTTCCCTTGCATGCAACCGTTTGTAAGCGTAGTTACATAACGTAATTTCGCAATAGTTCATATTACTGTAAGCGTTAATTTTCGCGTAGTTTTCGCGTTATGGTGGGTATCGCGAAATCCTACAGAAACAACAACCCACAAAGTGAAACTAACATGGCTGCCAGATTATATACTAGGAGGGTGGGTCAAACTACAATTGGTTGTTTAGGATGTATCTCAAAAGAAGCCTGTAATATGATTGGACAATCTCCAATACCCAGACACTTTCCTGTGTCTAGTAATTACTATTATAAACGAAATTACTTTCATTTTCAAAATTAAAATGTATTTCTTTTTATAGCTAACAAGTAATTACGAAATTCGCGAAATTACGAAGAAATGCGAAATTACGTTATGGTTTAACGTGAAATTACGGTATAGTTGTACTTGAAATTACGTTATGAACGAAACGCGAAATTACGCGTTGAAAATTACGCTTACGGTATTATCAATTACGATTTTAATGGCAATTACGCTACCATAATTTCGCGTCGTAATAGCAAATTTCGCATGCGTAATTATAGTAACGCGAAATTTTGAAAATTTCGGCTCAACCCTAGATGAGACTGTTTCTGACTGATCCACCAAGTCTTATCAGTCTGCCGGCAGCTTGTACTCACGTGCTACTGCCGGCAGAACGACGGCCCCGTGGGAGGAACTTTAACCCAGAATTGAACATCATCCCGATCAGGAGCTGATACCCCCTTTCCCACCAGAAATCTTTTCCTTTTCTCTAATAGATCATCAGGGGGTCTGTGTGACTGATATTGTGGTAAAACCCCTCCCACAATGTGATGTCAGGACCATGGTCCTGACAGTTTCCTGCCTGTGAACCTTGTTGCATTGTGGGAAATAATGGCTTTTTCCAGTTGCCAGGCATGCAATATCTCCCGCTGTGTATAGAACTCTCAGTAACGAACATTCCGTACAGATCACCTGGCAGAACTAAAGATGTCTCCAGGAAGGAAGAGGAATAATTTTATAATGGCCAAACACTGACTAAATAATCTATGATTGAATATTGTAAATAAAAAAAAAAGAAAAGAAAGCAATTTTATTATGTTATTTTCACTTCTGTACCTCGTTAATCTTGTGTATTTAATCAAACTTTATAATGAAAGACGTCCCAGAAAGCGTATTAAAAACTGTTTAAACTGCTTTACTTTTATCACAGTAAGTATTACCATTTTGCCACAAGCCCACCATCAAAATCCATATCCACTACATAGTACTGAGCTCAAATTTCACATCGAATTTCACAATTACAATGCAAAATCGTAATTTGAAATTTCTGGCCAATTCGTAATTAATTCTGCAGTGGAGAATTCAAATCACAGCTGAAAGCACTCAGCTCCAGGCCTTGCGGTTTGTACACGCGATAACGACCATTTCAGCTGATGATTGTTCTGTGTGCACACAGCTGCCGATCGATCCTGCTCAAACGTTGGGGGTTGTTAAAGGGAAGGGAACCTAAACTGAGAGGGATAAGGATGTTTCCTTTTAAACAATACCAGCAGGGGCGTAACAATAGACCCTGCAAGGGATGCCTCCGCAGGGGGGCCCAGAAGCCACAGGGGCCCCGTGGGGGAAAAAGTTTTAGAGACTGACAACTAAGGGCATGGAGAGAAAATGTATTCTACTTTCGTACCATTGTTATGTTGACTGCATGTGTCTACCACACAGATAAGGAATCATACACACTTTAGAATGTGTACACTGTCCCTGCTTCCTAGGATTCGTAAAAAACATCTGCCTCGCACTGCAGCAGTTCTGATGACTTCATGTGCAACATTACAAAGGAGTCACAGTTGGAAAAAAAGTTGTAGACCTTCCCTCAGAAGAGATTCCTAGATTCTTATAACACACAGGATAGTGACCTGACCTTATGGTGTTTGATTACTGACACAGTGGAGTGCGTGAGATTGATGTCTGACTGTAGCTGCCTCATTGAGAGCTTGTTGTCTCACACTGAGTCCAAGATCCCCTAATAACAGTATCAATCAGTGACATTCTGCATGTTTTGCCAAAGTTACAGTGAATACTATATGTTATGTTCAGCATGTCATTGTTGTTCCTCCATATAGCATGTGCTCTGATGTAGTAAAATAATACGGCTGTGTGTGTATGTATGTACTGGGAGCAGAGCTGCAACAAGGGACTTGTCGGCTGCAAGGGGCTGGAGGAAGCCCCGGGTAAGTAGATCTGGGGGTAGCATAGATTGCCTGATGTTTCCTTTAAGTATAAGTGTTTTTCCCTGCATGGGGAAAACACATTGGTCCTTTTCCTGTGCAGAAAGCGAGGGGAGGGGGCCCCTTCTAAAGTTTTGCAGGGGGGCCCAGTGATGTCTAGTTACGCCCCTGAATACCAGTTGCCTGGCAGTCCAGTTGATCTCTGTGGCTGAATCACACACCTGAAACAAGCATACAGCTAATCCAGTCTGACTTCAGTCAGAGCACCTGATCTGCATGCTTGTTCAGGGGTGTTGGCTAAAAGTATTAGAGACACAGGATCAGCAGGAAAGTCAGACAACTGGTATTATTTTAAAAGGAAAAATCCATATCCTTCTCAGTTTAGGTTCCCTTTAAGGATCTGTCGTGTCAGATCCATAGTGATCCCCGCGCCAGAACAGGACCGATCACAATGCTATCTCCACTCCCCTGACCTGCGGGAATTCGCTCCATCATGCGCCAATCATCGTCCCTCTGCCCCTTCCATCACATCAGAACGCATTGTTAGTCTGAAGGCTAGCGCTGTGTCTGTATAGCATCGGTCACTGAATTGTCGCCCAAGGGATCGTTTTCCGGTCCCCAACATGGTGACAATTCTGGCACGTGTGCACTTAGAATCACAAACACTGGTCCACATGACAGCCCAGGGGCCCCAGGTCTCTCTCACTCACTGGGGCCCCCAAACCACCATACGATACCTAGAGGGAAGTGTGGGCAAGCCCTGGACCTCTCACCTCCAGGGAACTCACCCCACCACCTCTAAACTGAATGCCAACTGCAACAAACACAATTGCTAACTTCCAGTCAGAGCAATATCCTGCCTCTATCTGGCCAGCAGACGCTTGTCAGCCAATCAGGTGCACTGTCATACACCCTTTGCCTACTGTACCATACCTAGCAGGAATTACATAGATTAGCATTCAGGTGGGAGGCTTCGGTTGGACGCAATCGTGAATTGCGTCGTTTTACAGGGACGCCCGTGTAGGCACATCTCCCACACGGTCCCCTCCCTAACCACTCACCTGTCAACCGCATCCTAGAAGTGTGCACTTAGCCCCAGAGTGTGCATGGATCACTCACACCTGCATGGCCGGATTTGAGCCAAGGCCACAAAGGCCATGGCCTAGTGCGCCAGGAAGCAAGGGGCGGGCAGTGGGCTGGCACACTCAGGCAGGTAAACTGCCAAACATGTAAATTGCAGCAGTCACAAGCCAAGTCCATGGCCGACCTGTTTCCACAGCGGAGAGCAGTGCAGCACTGGGCCTGTGCTCTTACCATCCTCTGATGTGCTCCCCTGAGTGCACGGGACCAGGGGAACAAACAGGACCCGGGGAAGACACAGGACGGGGGGTGCACAGGATAGGGCGATGGGGGTGGCAGGGTTGGTGACAGTGGGTATTGGGCAGTAAAATATTCCAATCCGGCCCTGCACACCGGTCCACCCCGAAGCTTATCTCTGTATCCGGCACCCGTGCTTGGATCTTACAGCGTGACGGAAACATGATTGCGCTACATAAATCACAATATAATTATAAGGTATCATCCACAATCCTGACGGTACATGTACACACACACACAGACTCGCTACACACAACAGAGCTGCCCGAATGTTCTGCCTGCTGCAGGGGAACGGAAGAAAAGACACGCAAACCCGAAAACGTAAAGAGGGATTTAAAGAGGAAGTGTAACGCAGGATTAAACTTCAGTACAATCAGTAGCTGATACCAGCCAGGAATCTTTACTTTTTCTTGAATAAATCATCAGTAGGGTCTGTATGGTATATAATCATATTGTGATGAAACCCCTCCCACAGTGTGATGTCATGACCATGGTCCTGACAGTTTCTGTGAGCCTTGTTGCATTGTGGGCTTTTTGCCAGAAACAAAGCAAGCAATATCTCCCTCTGTGCATAGAACTCTCAGTAACGAACATTCCGTACAGATCACCTGACAGGACTAAAGACGTCGATACCTGTGATAAATGTCAGAATGTAAATCAGGGAGAGGAAAGATTTGCTAATGGGCAAACACTGACTAAATCTATAAATGAATATTGTAAAAAAAAATTTTTATTTATTATGTTATTTTCGCTACAGTTCTTCTTTAACCTCCTTGGCGGTATGGACGAGCTCAGCTCGTCCATGATCGCCGCTGTGCACCGCTCCGGCCCTAGTGGGCCGATTTGCAACATTTTTTTAAAAAAACACGCAGCTAGCACTTTGCTAACTGCGTGTTGTACGCGATCGCCGCCGATCTGCCGCTACCCAATGCGTAACAGGGCCTCCCCCCCGGGACTCCTGCGCAGCCTGGCCAATTATTGCCAGGCAGTGCTGAGGGGTGGATCGGGACTCGCTGTGACGTCACAATGTCCATGACGTCATCGCGATCGTCGCCATGGAAGGAAATCCCGTTCAGAACAGGATTTCCTGGTGGGTTTGATCGCCGGCGGCGATCGGAAGGGTGGGAGGGATGCAGCATGGAGGGGGGAATCTTGTAGCTAGCGCTAGGCTAGCTACATGATTTAAAAATTTTTTTAAATAGAACGCCAGGGTGGTTAAAACCTCAGTTAAAGAAAACCTGTTTTGAAAAAATGGGCCGTGGGGGAAGGGGGTGTACTTACCTCAGGAGGGGGAATCCTCTGGATACAATTGAGGCTTCCTCCTTCCCATGGTGGTCTGGGCCACGGGGGCCGCTCCGAACGGCAGCCATGTAAATATTTACCTTCCCCGCCTCCAGCGCAGTAGCAGCTCTCGGCTCCGATCAGGCGGAGATAGCAGATCCCAGTCAGGTCCGCTCTACTGCGCAGGTGCGAGTCATCTGCATAATAGATTGGACCCGACTGGGATCGGCTATTGACGCCTGATCGGAGCCGAGAGCTGTTACTGCGCCTGTACTGGAGCCGCGAAAGGTAAATATTGCACAGTCTGACAAATTGTCAGCTCTGGCTTCTGAGGGGCAGAGAGAGACCACTGTGGGACAGAGGAGGACGGGAGAAACCTCGATAGGACCCAGAGGCTTCCCCCTCCCAAGGTAAGTATCCCCCAGGGGCCCTTTTTTTGATACAGACAGAGTCTCTTTAAAAGAAACATCAGGTCAGTGTCGCCAACGGAGGGAAGATGCACTCTATACATAACAATTGATACAGCGCACTAAGGCCTAGTGCACACCAGAGCGGTTCGGCTGCGTTTTGCGATCTGCTTGCGGGTGCGGATCCGCTAGGGTAATGTATTTCAATGGGCTGGTGCACACCAGAGCGGGAGGCGTTTTGCAGAAACGCATACTCCCGGGCTGCTGCAGATTTTGGATTGCGGAGGTGTTTCTGCCTCCAATGTAAAGTATAGGAAAACCGCAAACCGCTCTGAAAAACGGCACTTCAGAGCGGTTTGCCAGGCGGTTTTTGTTACAGTAGCTGTTCAGTAACAGCTTTACTGTAACAATACATGCAATCTACTACACCAAAACCGCTACACAAAACCGCAAAATGCTAGCTGAAACGCTGCAGAAAAATAAGAAAAAGCGTTTCAAAATCTGCTAGCATTTTGCGGATCTGCTAGCGGTTTTTGGTGTGCACCAGGCCTAAAACCTGCCAAGGACAACACAGTGTCAGAGGTGCAAGAAAGGGATGGGGAACAGCTTGTTAAAGAGAATCTGTTCTACTGTCCTGTGCTTCCTTACGTCCCCTTTGTGCTTTTTTCTGTTCCACATTGTGCCTCCTTCTGTCTCCTGTGTGCCTCCTTCAGTCCCCTGTGCCTCCTTCTTTCCTCCTGTACCTCAATCTGTCCCTATTGTGCCACCTTCTGCCCCACTTTGTGCCTCCTTTAGTCCCCCTATGCCTCCTCCTGTCCTCTTTTGTGCCTCCTTCTAGCCCTCGTGCCTTCTTCTGTCCCTCTGTACCTCACACTGCCCCTCTGTGTACCTCCTCCTGTGCCTCCTTCTGCCCCCCATTGTACCTCCTTTTGTCCCCTATTGTGCCTCCTTCTGTCCTCTTGTGCCTCCTTCTGTCCCATTGTGCCTCCTTCTATCCTCCTTTTTGACTTCTTCTGACCCTCGTGCCTCCCTATGGCACCCTGTGTGCCTTCTTTCTTACATGTATCTTCTTTCTTACATGTATTTTCTGGTGAAACACTGCTGCAATAATTGTATTTGTGGTGAAACGCTGCCGAATTACAATTATTTTCTGGTGAAACATTGCCACATTACTGTTATTTCATGGTGAAACGCTGCCACATTACAGTTATTTTCACGGAGGGGGAGGCGCCATGGGGGCACCACACAGGTTTTCTCGCCTAGAGTGACAAAATGGCTAGAGGCACACCTGGAAGTGATCATTACAAGCACAGGACCAATAAAGAGCTAATACTGCTGTTGAGGAAGGGCCCTACAGGGCCCCGGCACGGCCGAGACCTCTGCAACCCATATTGCTACGCCATTGACCGCAGAGTAACTCTTTCTGAGAACTCATTAGGGGTTATAAAACTCCTGTGTGGCTGAGACAAACACTTCCGGGTGCAGGGAACAGATACACAGTTTAAAATTTATCTGTATGGGAGCTGAATAAACATTTGAAAACTGCAGCTGAGTAAACTTTAAACCTACATTTAACTATTGAAAACAAAATACACATGAACATCGGTTACGGGACCAATGGCGGCCGGCAGCATTTCAGTAATGGAGGAGTTTGTGAACTTTACAGAGCCTGCTGGGGTTAAAGTGTACTGTGAGTGGACGAGTGGTACTTTCCAATGACCCAACTGGGTAACTGCAGAGCAGCACAAGCAATCAATGCGAGAGGGGAATGTCATCTGTGCAGGTGAGTGAAGGCTGTGGAGCAACTCACTGTCTAAATGAATCAGGGGACTCCGTATGTCTGCAAAGATGGCTGCTCAGTGAACCTCATTGTGGATAGGGCTCCGGAGAAGACGGCCAGTGAGTCTGGTGACTGCATCCAAGTTCACAATGGTTCATCACAAAAACATTGGGTGCAGTTTGCACCAGAGTGTTGACATTGGACTGGCACTGACTGGCAGAGGCCTTCTTCAATAAGTTACATTTTCAGCTCATTCGAGGGATGGTGACATTGGCTTTTCAGGCGTGATACTGACGAGAACATACACCAAACAACCATTAGTGGCCCTCAGAGAACTTTGTCATCTCATCTTCCTCCAACAAGGAATTTAGGCGTGATAAGTTTAGGTGTGATAAGTTTAGGTGTGATAAGTTTAGGTGTGATAAGTTTAGGCATGATAAGTTTAGGCATGATAAGTTTAGGCATGATAAGTTTAGGCATGATAAGTTTAGGCATGATAAGTTTAGGCATGATAAGTTTAGGCATGATAAGTTTAGGCATGATAAGTTTAGGCATGATAAGTTTAGGCATGGTAAGTTTAGGCGTGGTAAGTTTAGGTGTGATAAGTTTAGGCGTGATAAGTTTAGGTGTGATAAGTTTTTAGGCGTGATAAGTTTAAGCACCAACTGGGTTAGCACCGCAGTGCACAGCTGATCAAAAGTTTTGCGCAAGCAAAGTCTGGTGCACTTTGCATAGAGTTTAATGGCGCTGCTTTGCGTGCGGGACTTTGCACGCAATCTAAACTTATCTAAACTTATCACGCCTAAACTTATCACGCCTAAACTGGCTTTTCACCAGCGGGGTGCAATGGTTATCACGCCTAAAGTCTAGCTTTGTGAATCAAGCCCCTAGAGTCCATCTCAAAACCTTGGGAGACAAAGGGCCTGATTCACAAAGCGGTGCTAACAGTTAGCATGCTGGTGAAAAGCCCTTTATCATGCCTAAACTCAGTTTAGGCATGATAAGTTTAGGTGTGATAAGTTTAGGTGTGATAAGTTTAGGCATGTTAAGTTTAGGTGTGATAAGTTTAGGTGTGATAAGTTTTAAGCACCAACTGGGTTAGCACCGCAGTGCACAGCTGATCAAAAGTTTTGCGCTAGCAAAGTCTGATGCACTTCGCATAGAGTTTAATGGCGCTGCTTTGCGTGCGGACCTTGCACGCGATCTAAACTTATCTAAACTTATCATGCCTAAACTTATCACACCTAAACTTATCACGCCTAAACTTATCACACCTAAACTGGCTTTTCACCAGCGTGGTGCAATGGTTATCATGCCTAAAGTCTCTAACTGGGTTAGCACCGCTTTGTGAATCGAGCACATAGGGCTCGATTCAGTAAACGGTGCTAACCTACTTAGCACGCAAGACTTTAGGCGTGTTAACCAGGGTGCTAAGTAAGTTAGCACCGTTTCTAAAATCATATCACGCGCAAAGTTTTAGGCGCGCAAAGTCCAGTGCGCACAAAACGTTGCATAGAGCTTAATGGCATTGTGCGCGTTAAACTTTGCGCGCGTAAAAGTTTACGCGCAAAACTTTGCGCGCGAGTTTCTTTCATCACGCCAAAACTGAGTTTAGCCGTGATAAGGGGCTTTTCAGAAGCGTGCTAACAGTTAGCACTGCTTACTGAATCAAGCCCAAAGCCTTCTCTCATGCTGTCCCTACACTTTGGAACTCCCTGCTACACCCAATTAGGACATCTCCATCCCTGGAACCGTTTAAGTCCAAACTGAAAACCCACCTCTTCAGTCCGGCATTTGTGAACACATTATTGTTTAAAAGGAAACATCCATATCCCTCTCAGTTCAGGTTCCCTTTAAGCACAGAGATTGCAGATGGGAAGGGAGAAGCTGTGAATATACGAAGGGGCCATTTCCTGTTTTACTTTGGAAAACCTGCAGTGTTTTTTAAACAAAACTTTTTGTATGCATAATTCATACAAACAACACCTCATTGAATGCCTATCAGAAAAGCCACACATGAATTAAAAATAAATTCAGCATTTTATGGTCCGGAGTCTTTCTTGGTGGGATGAGGTGTAAATGATCTGTTACCCTCTGTTATCCTTATCCTGGGGACAGCCATCTAAAGGTGGCCATATACTGGCTGATTTGCCATCAGATTCGACCAACAGATAGATCCCTCTCTGACCGAATCTGATCAGAGAGGGATCGTATGGCTGCCTTTACTGCAAACAGATTGTGAATCGATTTCAGCCTGAAAACGATCACAATCTGTGGAGCTGCCGCTGCTGCCGCCCCCCCCCCCCCCCCCCCGCATACATTACCTGTTTCGGCCGGCGCGAGTCCCCTGGTCCGCGCTGTCTTCTTCTCCGCTCCGGGCTCCAGACCGTTCCTGCAGCTACTGAACTTCCTGTCCAGGGGAAGTTTAAACAGTAGAGGGCGCTCTACTGTTTAAACTTCCTGCCGGGACAGGAAGTTCTGTGTAGCTGCAGCCGGTCCGGAACCCAGCGCGGAAAGAAGACAGCGCGGACCAGGGGACTCGCGCCGGTCGGAACAGGTAATGTATACCCGCTGTATTGCGTCGGTCATTCGAACGCCGCTATCGACGCACTCCCGACCCGCCGGCGATCGAGAAAAATCTTCCGCACGGACGGATTGTCGGGGATCGACGGGAACGATCGATTTCGGACGGAAATCGATCGTTCTGTCAGCGGTGTGCGCGGCGATTTCACAGCCGATTCGATCACTGTGATCGAATCGGCCGTATATCAGCAGGAAAACCGTTAGGTGTATGGGCCCCTTAAGTCTCTCACCACTGTCCTCTGCCTGTTTCTGCTTCACTGCAGCAAAAGTTGAAAATAAATAAATAAAAGCAGGCATTAATAATGTGGACAGCTTGCTGTGCATTCAGATCAGCAGAGGAACATAGACACAATGCAGACACTGTACCTGATATTCCTCTACCTCACTTTCTGCACAGCACAAGGTCAATGGAGCCAATCTGCAAACAATGTATCCAGTCCAGGATGTCAACAGACAACTTTTCAGACACTATGGCCTTTTTTTAAAAAATTTTATTTCCTTACTCTTTATTTTCTGTACGCTGCCTGATGCTCCCCCCACTGTAATTGCTGCAGTGACTCTAAGTATCTGCATACAGATCTAGGATTTGGCTCTGTCACAATCCCTCACCTTGGGGGAGAAGTACTCCCTCCCTTCCTCCTCTCCCCTAGCCTGTCTGACAGGAGCTCTGCTCTGAGGACACACCTCTCCTGCCTGCAAGTCTCCTGCTTCTACCTGTACACTTTCCACTCTAGGATACTCTCTCTAGCGAGGCGCACCGCCTTTACCAGGTGACATGGAGTTTTGGACTTTTCTGCACCTTGGGGGAGACAGAGACCCCCAATCGGAGACTAGGAAGGTGTAACCGACCCCCTGAGATCCAGGCTCCCCTAAAGGTAAGTTGAATCGTGTCTCTTGTTTTGTGACTTAGCTCAGAACTGCCTTTCCAGAAATCTCATGGTTAGTTTAGACAGGGCTCAGTAAGCTTGAGGCTCAGAAGGACAAAAAAGGAATTAAAAGTGCAATGAATGAAAAAAACAGGATCGCATAACAAAAGGTCTAAAACAAAAAGAACCACAATAACAATAGCCCAGTGGCAGAAGGCACAAAAGAGAAAAAGCGAGAGAAAGGACAGGAAAAAAAAAACCTAGCTAATTATCAGCGCTGGTGGGAGTCCAGATCTGGTGGACCATGCTTGTTTCTTGAAATGCAAACACATCTGAAAAGGAGAGCTTATTGATGGCACTGCACATTAGATGGGTATTGTTCTGAGCTGTGGCTAGTCCTGGCTGGAGGCTAACTAGAGCTGGTGGACCTGAAAAGTTTGAGGAGTTGGTGTCATGGGTTGGACACGGAGATGGATCTCTGTGTTTGAAGCCTGGAAGTTTAGTCAGGGTTTTGTAGACAGATTGATGACAGCATAAAAAAACTGGTTGCTTTCTTTGCAGTGGAGAGGAATAAACAGACTCTTTTAGAAAAGAGCACAGATGTACCTGGATTTTAAAGGGCAATGGAATTGGCTTGACAGTTTGAAACACAAGACCATCTGGCCTCATGTTATATCAGGTCCGATCATGGCTAATCCTTGCTTCCAGTTTTCTGCATGATCACATCTCTTGCTTTCCCTTGAGTCGTGTTGAAACGATTGACCCAACCTGCCGAGACTATTGCAGGCTCAGGTGGTTATGGCTATTGGTGGCGAGATGTTTGCACTGAATAATACGCCTTGGAATGGATGAGGAAGGTAGGAATGTCTGAGCGTCAGATGGGTAATTGGTATAATTGAGAGAAACCAGGATGAGAAGTGGTTGTGGCACGCGAATAGACTACATCGCGGTGTTGTTATAGTCATTAGATGCAGTGTTGATCTTTGTCGAAGACATTTTGCATAAATCATTTTGGATTAAAAGATAAAAATATAGGCAGAAACATTGCGAGAGAGTTAATGATTTTAACTAAAGTTAGGAGCAAGTAAAACTACTCATATTGTCATGGGGTCGGTTTATGAAATATCTGAATGTATGATTCAATAATCAGCTCATTTTCAAAAAAAAAAAATCTCTCTATTTCTAAAGATGTTTCAACCTTCCAAAAAGATCAGCTCAATAACTGGATTTTTTTTTACGTTAGTAAACTATGTGGTTTTCTGGTCAGTGTGATGTCATTTTGAGGCTCACATACAAATTTCTGGCAGGCCATGATGGGTGACAATCTTAACCAAGCTTCTCCCAGTGCCAAAACTCTTCTGGTATCCCAAACATGCTTCAGATGCTGAACTTTTTGAAGGGCGCATGTGGTAAATTATCATTTGAGTGGAACAAACTTATCTTATGTAATTTTGGCAGTCATATTATGGTTGTTGTTGTATTGACTAAACTAATTTGGCTGTGTGCATTTTGGTATACCAATAGTTACCTTCTAAAGTATCTGGTTGCAGATGGAGGTTTTCCTTCACAATTTGCCTAATTTATTGGTTTCAAACAGGTTTAGAAAATTTCGATCATGACTTTCTTAGTCAGTTTATTAGTTTTGAATGTTTATATTCAATTCAGTTGTTTTCCTAAGTTCTCTCCTAGGAGATAATTTTTATCTTCTGAATGTTTCAGCACTCTGAAGTTGAAGGTGAAAAAGTACTCTCAATAGTATTTCCTTGCTTGCTGGCTGGTACTTTATTGATAAAGTGTGAAAAGATCACCTTGGAGAAAACATAAAGGGTGACTTGAATAAGGGCCTGAAAGAGAAGCAGTATGATGTAGTATTTATAAATTAAATGGCAGTATTTTGATCAGGATGGTTAATTGAGAGGCTGGTTTTGGTCAATTTAATTTGTCAATGGAAATGAATCAATTAAAATGTCACTGTGGTCTGCTGTGAAAACAAAGAGTTTGATCAAAAGTAATAATGACTTTGTCAAGTCCAGTTTATCAGATGGTGTGACGAGTAGCTATTAGGAGCATTTTGGCACACATGGCATTACCCGTTTTAGCAAAGGAGCTTTCAGCACATTGCAGAAACCGAACACGAGTCCCTGTTTCCCCATCCCAGCTAAAATTTACTCCTCAAATAGCATAAAATAACAAAGAACTATTAACAAAAAAAAGGAAAATTACCTAAAATAAAGTTCCCTTTCCATCTCCTAGATATCTAACCTCAACATGGACTTCCTTAAAGGGAAAGTCCAAGCAAAATAAAAAAAATGAGTCTCACTTACCTGGGGCTTCTACCAGCCCCATGCAGCCATCCTGTGCCCTCGTAGTCACTCACTGCTGCTCCAGTCCCCCGCCACCAGCTAGTTCTGCTTCTACCAGCCCCATGCAGCCATCCTGTGCCCTCGTAGTCACTCACTGCTGCTCAAGTCCTCCGCCACCAGCTACTTCTGCTTCTACCAGCCCCATGCAGCCATCCTGTGCCCTCGTAGTCACTCACTGCTGCTCAAGTCCTCCGCCACCAGCTAGTTCTGCTTCTACCAGCCCCATGCAGCCATCCTGTGCCCTCATAGTCACTCACTGCTGCTCCAGTCCCCCGCCACCAGCTAGTTCTGCTTCTACCAGCCCCATGCAGCCATCCTGTGCCCTCGTAGTCACTCACTGCTGCTCCAGTCCCCCGCCGCCAGCTAGTTCTGCTTCTACCAGCCCCCTGCAGCCATCCTGTGCCCTCGTAGTCACACACTGCTGCTCCAGTCCCCCGCTGGCAGCTAGTTCTGCTTCTACCAGCCCCATGCAGCCATCCTGTGCCCTCGTAGTCACTCACTGCTGCTCCAGTCCCCCGCCGCCAGCTAGTTCTGCTTCTACCAGCCCCATGCAGCCATCCTGTGCCCTCATAGTCACTCACTGCTGCTCCAGTCCCCCGCTGGCAGCTAGTTCTGCTTCTACCAGCCCCATGCAGCCATCCTGTGCCCTCGTAGACACTCACTGCTGCTCCAGTCCCCCGCCGCCAGCTAGTTCTGCTTCTACCAGCCCCCTGCAGCCATCCTGTGCCCTCGTAGTCACACACTGCTGCTCCAGTCCCCCGCCGCCAGCTAGTTCTGCGTCTACCAGCCCCCTGCAGCCATCCTGTGCCCTCATAGTCACTCACTGCTGCTCCAGTCCCCCGCCGCCAGCTAGTTCTGCTTCTACCAGCCCCATGCAGCCATCCTGTGCCCTCGTAGTCACTCACTGCTGCTCCAGTCCCCCGCCACCAGCTAGTTCTGCTTCTACCAGCCCCATGCAGCCATCCTGTGCCCTCGTAGTCACTCACTGCTGCTCCAGTCCCCCGCCGCCAGCTAGTTCTGCTTCTACCAGCCCCCTGCAGCCATCCTGTGCCCTCGCAGTCACACACTGCTGCTCCAGTCCCCCACCACCAGCTAGTTCTGCTTCTACCAGCCCCATGCAGCCATCCTGTGCCCTCGTAGTCACTCACTGCTGCTCCAGTCCCCCGCTGGGAGCGTGCCGACCTCGGAGGTCGGCTGGCCGCATTGCGTACATTTTTACGCATTCCCGCTAGTGCAGGAACATTAACACATACATTTTACGCATTACTGGTTCAATGCGTAAAAATGTACGCATTGAACCAGTAATGCGTAAAATGTATGTGTTAATGTTCCTGCACTAGTGGGAATTCGTAAAAATATACGCAATGCGTCCCGCCGACCTCCGAGGTCGGCAAGCTGCCAGCGGGGGACTGGAGCAGCAGTGAGTGACTACGAGGGCACAGGATGGCTGCATGAGGCTGGTAGAAGCCCCAGGTAAGTAAAACTCATTTTTTTTATTTTGCTTGAACCTTCCCTTTAAGTAATATATTACCTCCAACTTGAAGACTTAGCAGTCCCACCCCAATGGTAACCTCTCCATTGATGTCCTAAAAAAATCACCATCTAAAAGTAATACCTCAGAAATACCTAATGTACCTGAGGCATGGGTGTCCAATCCTCGGGGGCCAGATCCATGCCCGTGTTTAAGATGGACTGAGAGATGGGGAAGTGTCTTCTACTAGATGACCCACACCGCTCCTGACTCAGACCCATAAATTAATTTGAGCCGTACCCAATAATGTGTGAGGACCTCGGCACTTGAGGACTGGAGTTTGACTTCCTGGACCTAAGGTGAAAAAAAAATGTCCTAAGGATCCCACGATTCGCACCCACGGGCGGCACCTAACCCTAACCTCAGCCATCCCCAAACATTAAAATAAGCCTCAAAAAGAAGTTCCGCTCTGAGTCCCCGAGTGCTGAGATCACCTGAAGCTTGCTTGAAGCATGCAGAGCTAAAAGAGGAACTGTCGCGAAAATCTGAAAACTTAAAACACATACAAATAAGAAGTACATTTCTACCAGAGTAAAATGAGTCATAAATTACCTTTCTCCTATGTTGCTGTCACTTACAGTAGGTAGTAGAAATGTGACATTACCAACAGGCTTTGGGCAAGTCCATCTCTCCATAGGGGATTCTCAGCACGGCCTTTATTCTTTATAAAGACATTCCCTGAAAAAGATTTATACAAAGATGCTAGCCAGCCTCCCCGCTCGCTGCACACTTCTTTGGCAGTTGGACAGAGCAACTGCCATTCACTAAGTGCTTTTAAAAATAAAGAAAACCCTTAGAACCCACCATGAGACGATGGGGTAGTCCAAAATATGTCGGTAATGTCAGATTTCTACTCCCTACTGTAAGTGACAGCAACATAGGAGAAAAGTCATGTATGGCTCATTTTACTCTGGAAGAAACAAACTTTTTATTTCTATATGTTTACATGTATTTTAAATTTTAAGATTTTCGCAACAGAGGTCCTTTAAACAAAATGGGCTAAGATTAAGCTGTGTAATCTCGGTGGCTGTTGCTTCGGCGCTCAGGCTGACTCGGTGCTACTGGGTTGAACACCCCATCCCAATAAATGGAGCGCGGATGCCTAGGAGAGGCCCCCTGCTCCATTCTAGATCCCACTATTGCTCTGTATATCCTCAGCAAGCTGCGATGGACTCAATTCACAACATTGTTGTCATACATTACCCCACGTTATTGATTGGTTTGCAGTCTGTCACTTCTTATTTGTCTTATGTACACACAATGCGATTTCCCGCTCGATGGACGGAATGGATCGATTATTTTCGACATGTCCGCTCGGGTCTCGATCGATACAGCAGTCAATTTTGCACACTTAGCATTAGAAAATCAACCTCTATATCGATCAAGACCCGATCGGACAAGTCCAAAATAATCGATCGACCAGTCGATCTAGCGGGAAATCGCATCGTGTGTATTTGGCATAAACTCAGGATTTACCTCTCCCTGGCCCTTATCGTCTGACATGGGATGGAATTTTATGGGAACCAGGCCTGTTGCCTTATATTGTTTCTAATATCAGCCTAGATCCCAACTATCCTCTTAGACACAAGGCCAACCACTCTGCATCCCCTCTCTAGTAACATCCATATGCAGCAGCCCCTCCCATTCCATGTGCAGCCCTCTGTTCCATGTGTAACATCCATGTACAGCAGCCCCCTCCCATTCCATGTGCAGCACCCTCGGTCATGTGTAACACTCATGTGCAGCCCCTGCCATGTGCAGCCTCCACTTACATGGTAACACCCATGTACAGCAGCCCCCTCTTCCATGTACAACAGCCCCCCATCCATTCCATGTACAGCTCCCTTTTCTATGTCTGACACCATGTTCAGCACCCCCTCCCATTTACATGTGCAGCCCGCTCTTCCATGTGTATCATCCATGTACAGCACCTTCTCCCATTCCATGTGCAGCATCCTCTTCCATGTGTAACATCCATGTACAGCAGCCCCTCCCATTCCATGTGCAGCCCCCTCTTCCATGTGTAACATCCATGTACAGCAGCCCCCCTCCCATTCCATGTGCAGCCCCCTCTTCCATATGTATCACCATTGGAGTTGCTCCCTATTTGCATATTTTCTATCTGCAGGCTTCCCTCCCTTATATGTCCAGCACCCTCCCTAGGCTCGTGCCTATTTGGCCTATCCAGAGATCTGGTCCCGGATGGATACTCCCTATTCTGAAACCAAATCTCCCCGCCACGATCTTGCTCCTTAGTTTTACCTCTTTCAGGCTTTGTGTATAGATCTATTATATAAACAAATATTATTGCTATTAAGGTACAAACTGTATCTGAAATCAACATCCAAACGCTACACTATTACACTGCCTACTGTGGACTGTACTGTTATCTTCTGATTTCCTCATTTAGCTGATGACTAGGGATGATCATTGATCAATGAGATTCAAGTAATTTCTCCTTACTGTCAAACTTCATGTAAACTACATGCAGATTGCAACTGTGACCAATCAAAATAACTTCCTGTCAGTGTTTATTGGCCCAAGTGTAAAGAGACACTGAAGCGAAAAAAAAAATGATGATATTATGATTTGTATGTGTAGTACAGCTAAGAAAAAAAACATTAAGATCAGATACATCAGTCTAATTGTTTCCAGTACAGGAAGAGTTGAGAAACTCCAGTTGTTATCTCTATGCAAACAAGCCATTAAGCTCTCCGACTAAAAGTTATGCTGGGAATACACGTTTCGTTTTTGCCTTCGTTTAAACCTTCGTTTCGATTGTGCCTTTTGTCCTTTTCGATCCCGAAATAATCGATTGTACGGTTAATATCACCACCCACGGTTTCGTTTTTTTTTTTCGATTCTGATGGTTTCGTTTTTCCAATGATCGAAGGCTGCAAAGAAACGAAACGTAGTACAGGGACGGACGGCACAAACGAATATATAATCGATCTGAACAGCCATCAAGCCTACCAATGGCTCGATTAGATGGATAAAGAGAGATAATATCAAACATGTTCGATCACTAGTCGTTCGTTTTTGGGGTCTATTAATCGAAACTATAGTGAGATTATGACTATTTTCACATACGTTTTCAACACTCGATTCGTTTACCAAACGAATCGAAGGCTAAAACGAAGGCAAAAACGAAACGTGTATTCCCAGCATAACTTAGTCGTGGAGAGGGCTGTTATCTGACTTTTATTATCTCAACTGTAATTGAACTGTTTACTTTTCCTCTGCTAGAGGAGAGGTCATTACTTCACAGACTGCTCTGAAAGAATCATTTTGAATGCTGAGTGTTGTGTAATCTGCACATATTATAGAGTGATGCAATGTTAGAAAAAACACTATATACCTGAAAATAAAAATATGAGAATATTTTCTTTGCTGCTAATCTAATAGTAATTATTCATAGTACACAACCAATTCATTATATCATATATTTTTTTTTCGCTTCAGTGTCTCTTTAAAAGTAGGTATACAGTATAATGGACCAATACACACCGGTAACGAAAGGCATTTCAACAATTGTTGTCTCTTTAAGCTGCATAACATAGACATGACATTTTACTGCAATGAGAGATTATTTGCATCTAATTGATCATCATTGTGGCCATCAGAGGGGTCCCAGTCATCTCTTTACGTGTGCCCAGCGCTGTACCCATTTCTCATGTCAGTAGGGACGTGTGTCTGAGTGTTTGACTCGTGCGGTGAACTCCAGCGATGAGAAGTTGTCATTTATACATTTATGTGCTTTGCTTGTATTTACTTTCTTTGCTTTTGGTATTTTGGATTGTGAAAGGTATATTTTTATGTGTCTTCTGCTTTCACTTGAATGTCAACTCGGTCCGAAGTGATCTCAATCTTGAATGGCTGCTGACAAGTAGGAAGGAGCGGAACTGACATATGTTCCTTCATTTGTGAATGGGAAATGCATCAAAAGTCAACGATAAAGTGAAAAATGGCTATCATGAAGTGACAGATGATCCATGAATACCCTCCACTAACATCGCTACAGAAGTTTGTTACACAGTAAAATGTAAGAAAGTGGCCTTGTGCCAGCACTAAATACAGCGGCAGCACAATCTGAGATAGTCACCTCTCCGCTGCAAATGATGCATCCATCGAAGAGACTCAAGCTCCAGATCAGGGGACACAGGTGTAGAGCTTATTAAAGGGAACCTTAGCATTTTCAAGTACGAATGGTCGGAAATGACGTAATTATGCATTCCGACAAATGTCTTTCCGATGCAAAAATTCCCAAATAATTGTTATTTTTACAGTTAAATATTGTGAAAAGGACTAAATCATTAATTTTTAATGCACAAATTTGTGAAAACTCATGATCCTATTATATTTTCGATGGCATTTTCGCTTTAAAGGGACTCCGAGTACCTTCATGGGCATGCCTTTAAGCCAGACGACTTTCAACAAAGTCGTGCTATGACCCCTCTGGAGGAGCCTCTTGCAATGGCCATGCGTGTCACTTCCTCTTCCTGCTTCATTCAGTGATGCACTTCTCTAACAGAGAAGACAGGAGTGACCCGGAAGTTGTAACATAGCCAAGATGGCAGCAGCAATTTTTTTATTGAAATCAAATGAAAACTATTTGGTGTAGAAGGGCGATTCAGGCATCAAATGAAAGAGGAGAGCACAAGCTACAGAAAGGTATACATCTTTAGGTACTTTGCAGTACTGGTCGGAGTCTTAAAGGCATTCCCATGAGAGGTGCTCGCAGTCCCTTTAAAGCTGAATTTAACATTATTTTTGTGAAAATGAATGCAAAAAGAATATCGAAATTTTCACTCATCACATATGCTGTATGAACGCGTTTAAATTGGCCACTGAAAATTAACTGGCCAGTAAAACTAGAAGGTGAAAAACAGGCTTTACTTTGTGCAACGGAATACTCCTGCAGCCAGAAGATGGGAAGTTTCTGGGCAGTACGAAAGATAGCACAGATCCTGAGTTTGCAGAGAAGGGCAATTGTGGGTTTCAGGCACTTAGTTGTCTAGAAACTGAAATGGAAAAAGTTCAAACTTTTTATTAACATTGAAAAAAAAAAGCATTGAAGACAAGTGTAGAAGTTTGCAGCAATTTCCAGCATGTAAAAGCAAAGCGTAGAGCGATAGAGGCGTGCTGCAGGAACAAAGTGTGCCGCTTCAGAAGGAGGCAGTTTCTATAGCGATGAAAGAACACTGGGGGATGCTTTTAAGAAAATAACTTCCCGCAGAAACAATTTAAAAACCTGTATACTTTTTTTTTTCCAATAATTTCCGGGAGAACATAAAATCAGGAGAAGCGTTCCAGAGATCGCTAAGCCGTACGGCGCCGACATCTCTTCAAAGTACACCTGAAGCAATTCGAAAGTAAAAAGTTAGATACTTACCTCAGTAGTTGGAACCCCCAAATAGTACAGCAGCTTCCCTGATCCTTGTAGAGGCCACTATCCACTGCTAGCTCCCGTTTCATCTTCTGACCACGCCCCCGACCGTGGACAAAAGCATCGGGGGTGGGCATGTGCGAGGAAGGTCCAGAGAAGGATTAGAATGAAATGAGGACCTAAGCAAAGAAGCAGCTGCACATTATGGTTATTTTCGGTAAACAGAGGTGCAAGAGGGATAAGAAAGGGTTACAGCTGGGACTCTTAACACCCACTTGGCCCCAGGCACTTGCCTAGTTTGCCTTGTGGCTGATCCTGTTGTGGGTAGAACACAAGCACTCATGTATGGCTTTTTACCTTCATGCACTAGGGGTTCGTTATACTGTACAAACCTTACATGGGCAGCAGGGTTGCTCGTAAACTACGCCAGCGCGAATCTACGCGTCTTAGTATGCAGCTACGCATCGTAGTTCATAACCGAAGTTTAAGAACTACAGGTACGCATTTCCGCGTAGTCGTAGTCCCGCTATGCGAAGCTTCGCCCGCTACGCGTAGTTGACGTATGTATTGTGAAGTCAACTACGCGTGCGCTACCTGCATCTATATGGATCATTGCGCATGCGCAGAAATTTTATTACCCTTTATACGCATACAATTCCGCATTGGAAGGTGGAATGTACGCTTATATTAGTTTATATTTGCAAATAGGTTGAAGATTACCGCGGAAATTTTTCCGCATAAGGGCATAAGCGGTCGCATCAACTACGCTTCGCACTACTACACGAAGCTTGCGGATTTTAACACGTAGTCTACGAAATGCAAACGTAGTGAAGTTTCTGATTACATAGCCGTAGATTGCGAAGCGTATTTGCGTAAAATTACGCGTAGTTCCAACGTAGCGAAGTTGGCTGACTACGACCATCCCTGCTGGGCAGGCACTTGTCCACGGCCAGGAGCGCGGCCAATAGAAACTTTTTTGACTTGTGCCTTATCAAACAAACATTGAGGGACTTGGTTCTGGACCGGTGGGCACCGGGAGGATTTAGAAAGCCTCAGGATCAACCACCCTTGGTTCCCTTCATGGCCTTGGGGCCCATCTCACAAGGGTCATAATACAAGTGTTGGCATCATAGCACAAATGTCGCCACAAAACACCTGATCTGAAGGGAAGGACCCCTTTGTCAGAGGAAGGGACGGTGAGTAGTGGGGACCCTCTAGTTACGCCCCTGAGCTATAGGTATTAAAGGCAGAGGATCAACAGGACAGCCGGTTAATTTGCATTGTTTAACCACCTTAGCGGTATGGACGAGCTCAGCTCGTCCATTACCGCCAGAGGGTGCCGCTCAGGCCCTGCTGGGCCGATTTACATGAAATAAAGAGCAGCACACGCAGCCGGCACTTTGCCAGCCGCGTGTGCTGCCCGATCGCCGCCGCTCTGCGGCGATCCGCCGCGAGCAGCGGCGAAAGAGGGTCCCCCCAGCCGCCTGAGCCCTGCGCAGCCGGAACAAATAGTTCCGGCCAGCGCTAAGGGCTGGATCGGAGGCGGCAGACGTCAGGACGTCGGCTGACGTCCATGACGTCACTCCGCTCGTCGCTATGGCGACGATCTAAGCAAAACAAGGAAGGCCGCTCATTGCGGCCTTCCTTGTTTATTCTGGGCGCCGGAGGCGATCAGAAGAACGCCTCCGGAGCGCCATCTAGTGGGCTTTCATGCAGCCAACTTTCAGTTGGCTGCATGAAATATTTTTTTTTTTATTTAAAAAAAACCCTCATGCAGCTGCCCTGGCGATCTTAATAGAACGCCAGGGTGGTTAAAGAGGAGCTGTCAGCCATACTATCTCAGAAAAAAAAACCACATATATAAGTAGATAAATCCTTGCTCTACTTACATAACAGATGTATTGTACTGTCCACGTTTTGATTTTAGTGATTTTTCTATAGTAAAAAAAGAAAATCCTTCTTAGCATTTTCCATTTTAACTGTGGCTATTTTGAAGCCAATCCTGATGTCATTTCCTCCCTTACTCTCCTCTGCCTGATTGTGTATGCATTGCCCGCCCTTCACTATAGAAAGTGCATTGTCTCAGCATGAGAAATATTGGCCAATCAGAGAGGAACAGAGGTGTGGGAGGGGAACACAGGAGGGAAAGAGGCTTCAGCCAATCAGGCTGCATTAGTTAAGTCTGAGGTGAAGTAGAGAAGCAAAAAAGGACAAACCAGCATGCCCTGCAGCTTCCTTTTTGTGTACCAAATTTTGTGTGTACCAAATAAGAGTAAACTGGGGAATGATCATTTATCAACAAGAAAAGTAATAGTGATTGTAACTTTTGGATTGCCTGGTTAGCGTCCCTATTACTTGTTTACCAGATAAAAATAAAGAATTGATTTTTTATTTTATGTCCGACAGTTACACTTTAAAAGGAAATAAATATGGCAGCCTCCATATCCCCAGGGGCGTAACAATAGACCCTGCAAGGGATGCAGCCGCAGGTAGGCCCAGAGGCCACAGGGGGCCCCATGGGGGGAGAAGTTTCTTTTCCCTGTCCTGAGAGATTGACAACTAAGGTCAAGGAGAGAAAAATCTTTCTGCACAATTGTTCTAATGACTGCATCTGCTCAGCCACTGATAAGGAATCATACAAAGTTTTGCAGACAAAGATTTGTAAACAGTCCCTATTCAGTGTTCAGCAGGGTCTTGTGTACAGCGCCCTGTCCCCAGCCTGCTGCCGAACTCTGCAGAGCCAGTTCTGCCCCATCCAACGTTTTGCAGGGGGGGCGCAATGACTCTTAGTTACGCCCCTGCATATCCCTCTCACGTCAGGTTTCAGGATTTCATGTACTCTTTACAATAATGACTTAATATGAACAGGTACTGGATATGCTCTCATTGCTTCTTTCCTCCCTTTACTGCAGATCATTTACAACATAATCACTCTCGGTTTGTTGACACGGTGTGATAATAGCCGCTGTTTAATTCTTTGATCCTCTATGTACACAGCACAGACTCGCTCTGATCATGAGATCATTGAGATATATATGTATTATGATGAATCTGCCTCCTGATTATGTTGTGACTTTCAGAAATTTCAAAGCCGGTGTCAGTTTAGCTCCCTTGTAATTTATTCCGCTAAGCGCAGAGTGTTCCGTGAGTCATGATCCCGTCACCTTCTGAAGTCACAGCAGCTTCATTTCAACTTGTCCTCTCTGATCTGTATCTTCCTGCATTTTCCTGTCATCTTCCCTGCGTTTCGATTGTCAAAAACATTTGTGTTTTTTTTAGGTCAGCCCAATTTCATGGCTTCTATTTACTGCACTTGTAGGTAGATTCAATAATGAACACCTGAAGTGACAGTGATATGCAGGCCGCCATATATATTTACTTTTGAGCAATGCCAGTTGTCTGGAAGTGCTGCTGAGCTCTTTGGCTGCAGTAGTGTCTGAATCACACACCTGAAACAAGCATGCAGCTAACTTTACTGGATTTGTCAAAGACATCTAATCTGCATATGTTTGTTCAGGGTTCATGGCTCAAAGTATGAGGCCTGGAACCCACTGAAAACCGCAAACGCAAAACGCAACCGCTAGCGTTTTGTCTGAGCGGTTTGCAAGCGGATTCATGCGCGTTTTTGGTTGTGTTTTGCAACATTGTATTTTTTCCCCAGTGGGTGCCTAGCGTTTTGCGTTTTGCGTTTTTATCCTGATTGGTCCTGTTAATTATTTTTCATTTTGTTACAGTGTGCTTAACCGCAAAACGCTAGCAAAACCACTCAGTTTAGGTTTTGCTGAGCGTTTCCGCTAGCGGTTCAATACTTTACATTGAAGCGCTAACGCTCCCAAAATGCTGCAGGTCCTGCGTTTGCGTTTCTGGGAAACGCAAACGCTCCTGTGGAAGTTGCCCCATCCATTAACATTAGCCCAGCGTTTTGGCAAACTGCTAGCGTATCGCAGTGCTGCCAAAACGCTGCCAAAAGCGCTCCTGTGGGTTCCAGCCCTTAGAGGCAGAGGATCAGCAGGACGGCCAGGCAATCTGCGTTATTTAAATGGAAATACATACGGCAACCTCCATATCACTCTCACTTCATATGTGCTAACCTAGAAATAAAAAAAACACATATATAAGTAGATAAATACCAGTTATACTTACATAACAGATGTATTGCACTGCCCACGTTATGATTCCTGTGAATTTTAAAAAGGAAAAGCAGAGAATCCTATTCTAGGCAGTTTCCATCTTGGTTACCTTTGACCTCCTGACATCATTTCCTCCCTCACTCTTTTTCTCCTTTTGCTAATTGTGTATTTGTTACCCGCCCTCCTCCCAGAGTCTTCAGACACTCCCACTGAGGTCTATACTAGGAAGTGCACTGTCTAATGGCCCATACTCACGAGGGACTTTTGTCGCCTCAACACGCGGCGCGCGCGTGTTGCGGCGACAGGTCGCCCGTGAGTATGGGCCGTCGCACGCGCGCGCACCCCGAACTGTCGCCCGCCGCTCATGTCGCCATGCGATTGAAAGTTTCAATCGCATGGCGACAGTCGCCGCCGCACCTCCCCCGCAACTGTCGCTAGTCCGCGTGAGTACGCGGACTAGCGACAGCAACCTCCATTGTATCAAATGGAGCTTCCGGCGGGGGGAGGAGGAACGTCGGCGACAGCTTCCGCCTCGCCGCTGGTCCCTCTTCCGCGTGTGTACGCGGAGGGACCTGGAGAGAAGCTGTCGCCGGCCTGTCGCTAGCACGCTCACGTGTGTTGGCGACAGGCCACTTCTGCAGCCCGTGAGTACGGGCCTTTATCTCATTACAAGGAGGGGGGATTAAAAGGGAAGAGGAGGAATATATTATAGATAAAAAGTCCTCCCAGCATGCAACTGTTTGGCAAAGGCAATTAAAGGGCCAGTTCTCCTAAGGTATGTGAAAACTCCAAACCATAACAGCAGAAAACGTTTTGCAAGTTTTGAATGCAGGATTAGCATCTTTATCACTTAATACACTCAGACCAGTTGCTGTTGAAATGTGATTTTTATGGTGACAATACCGCTTTAAGTCCTTGTAAAACGCTGCTATGAGATGAATAGAGCTGTGATCTATAACAAATCGATTTCGTTTTACTGAAGTCTCTTACATGATACCTCTGACTGCCTCTAATTACAGCAGATGAGTTCTGTATGTAGGGAAATTCATGGAAAGTCATGCGGTTGTTTGGTTCCTCTCTGACTGGCTGGCTGTGACAGTATTAAAAATTCTAAAAATATTTTCTGATCATATGTCTGGGCAAGAAATGAGCAAAAGTTTGCAAATGGAGACAGTGAAAGTCAAGCAATTGAACAAACAATTAAAAAAAACTTTCCTTTATGGTGAAAATTAAAAGAAGAAAAAATGGGTGGGTTTGCAGCGCTGGGTCCCTGGTTCAAACCCCAGCCAGGGCTCTATCTGCATGTGGTTTGTATATTGTCATGTCTACTCCGGATTCCAAAAAACGATAAATTAATTGATCCTAGACTGCAATGGACATGTACTACAGTAGGGATGTCAGTGCTATATAAATACATAATAATAATATGGTAGGACATTAGACTATGACTATGGTAGGATTAGATTGTGAGCTCCTCTGAGGACAGTCAGTGACATGACCATGTACTCTGTTATGTGCTGCAGAAGATGTCAGTGCTATATAAATACATAATAATAATATGGTAGGACATTAGACACTGACTATGGTAGGATTAGAGTGTGAGCTCCTCTGAGGACAGTCAGTGATATGACTATGTACTTTGTAAAGTGCTGCAGAAGAAGTCAGTGCTATATAAATACATAATAATAATATGGTAGGACATTAGACTATGACTATGGTAGTATTAGACTGTGAGCTCCTCTGAGGACAGTCAGTGACATGACTATGTACTCTGTAAAGTGCTGCAGAAGATGTCAGTGCTATATAAATACATAATAATAATATGGTAGGACATTAGACTATGGCTATGGTAGAGATTAGAGTGTGAGCTCCTCTGAGGACAGTCAGTGACATGACTATGTGCTCTGTAATGTGCTGCAGAAGATGTCAGTGCTATATGAATACATAATAATAATATGGTAGGACATTAGACTATGACTATGGTAGGATTAGATTGTGAGCTCCTCTGAGGACAGTCAGTGACATGACTATGTACTCTGTAATGTGCTGCAGAAGATGCCACTGCTATATAAATACATAATAATAATATGGTAGCACATTAGACTATGACTATGGTAGAATTAGAGTGTGAGCTCCTCTGAGGACAGTCAGTGACATGACTATGTACTCTGTACAGTGCTGCAGGAGATGTCAGTGCTATATAAATACATAATAATAATATGGTAGGACATTAGACTATGACTATGGTAGGATTAGATTGTGAGCTCCTCTGAGGACAGTCAGTGACATGACTATGTACTCTGTAATGTACTGCAGAAGATGTCAGTGCTATATAAATACATAATAAAATTATGGGAGGACATTAGACTCTGACTATGGTAGGATTAGAGTGTGAGCTCCTCTGAGGACAGTCAGTGACATGACTATGTACTCTGTACAGTGCTGCAGAAGATGTCAGTGCTATATAAATACATAATAATAATATGGTAGGCAGGGCCGGATTTGTACTTTTTACCGCCCAAGGCCAACTACAGTATACCATCTGTATGGTTGTTGTCTCTGTGTGTCCCAATGAGAAATCTACTTACTTTCTATCATTGGATGTCACAGACAATAGCTATTTCAGTAATATGTGTATAGATTATAAGTTATGTTTTCCTCAACAACTTTTATGTTATGTTTGCCATCTCATTAATGATGGACCCATTGTGTCTCCATGTGAGTTAGGCTGATGTGTACCTGCAGGATAGCACTTACAGGACTTGCAGGGATGACACAAGTACAGGACAGAGAGTTCAAAGGTTAAAGCTGTCCTTGTAGATAGGGATGGCTGCATAAAACAGCTTTACTGCCCCTCACTGAGCCGCCCCTAAATTTCTGGTGCCCTAGGCCATGGCCTATGTGGCCTTGCCAGAAATCCGGCCCTGATGGTAGGACATTAGACTATGACTATGGCAGGATTAGAGTGTGAGCTCCTCTGAGGACAGTTAGTGACATGACTATGTACTCTGTAAAGTGTTGCAGAAGATGTTGCCACTATATAATACTAAATAATAGTAGGATACTGTTCTGTATATGATAGAAATGAATAAAATAATGTTGGTATATAAATAGCTGTAAAAACGACAGTAACCAGCAGGAAATGAGTAAAGAATAAATCTTTGGAGTGGGCAGGTAATGATATGCTAGGGCAAGTGACATATAATTAGCGGTGACATCGCTGGAGAGGACGTCTATTGTATAAAAAGTGCGGAATCCGCTCTGCTCTCCTCGGTCTCTCTGACTTATACATTAGTCTGGGTCAGTGACTCAAAGTATCAGCTCATTGATTAAAGGGAATCTTCAAAGCTTTGTTTTTTTCTCTTCTTATTTCAGGGGACGGTGTACACAGACTTGTACAATTCTAAACTGCTTCATCAAAGTTCTAACAATCTCTTGAATTTTACCTGGTGCAAACCTCCAGTCTTGTGACACCAGTAATTGGCACCTGCTGAGTCCAGCATAGTGGTGTCAGCCCTGCAGTCAGCGTGCAAAGCATGATGGGAGAGGAGTAATCAGAGAGCAGTGGGCGGTTCCTTAGGAGCGCTGTAACTGATCACTGCCTGTACAATGCTATGGGCCTGGTCACAATACCGCGCTGTAACTGATCACTGCTCATACAATGCTATGGGCCTGGTCACAATACTGCGCTGTAACTGATCACTGCTCATACAATGCTATGGGCCTGGTCACAATACTGCGCTGTAACTGATCACTGCCCATACAATGCTATGGGCCTGGTCACAATACTGCGCTGTAACTGATCACTGCCCGTACAATTCTATGGGCCTGTTCACAATACCGCGCTGTACTGCCCGTACAATGCTATGGGCCTGTTCACAATACCGCGCTGTAACTGATCACTGCCTTTACAATGCTATGGGCCTGTTCACAATACCGTGCTGTAACTGATCACTGCTCATACAATGCTATGGGCCTGGTCACAATACTGCGCTGTAACTGATCACTGCCCGTACAATTCTATGGGCCTGGTCACAATACTGCGCTGTAACTGATCACTGCCCGTACAATGCTATGGGCCTGGTCACAATACTGCGCTGTAACTGATCACTGCTCATACAATGCTATGGGCCTGGTCACAATACTGCGCTGTAACTGATCACTGCTCATACAATGCTATGGGCCTGGTCACAATACTGCGCTGTAACTGATCACTGCCCGTACAATGCTATGGGCCTGGTCACAATACTGCGCTGTAACTGATCACTGCCTATACAATGCTATGGGCCTGTTCACAATACCGCGCTGTAACTGATCACTGCTCATACAATGCTATGGGCCTGGTCACAATACTGCGCTGTAACTGATCACTGCCCGTACAATGCTATGGGCCTGGTCACAATACTGCGCTGTAACTGATCACTGCCCATACAATGCTATGGGCCTGGTCACAATACTGCGCTGTAACTGATCACTGCCCGTACAATTCTATGGGCCTGTTCACAATACCGCGCTGTAACTGATCACTGCCCATACAATGCTATGGGCCTGTTCACAATACCGCGCTGTAACTGATCACTGCCCGTACAATGCTATGGGCCTGGTCACAATACC